>NC_057812.1:633008743-633016849 GCF_018294505.1 Triticum aestivum | reverse complement strand
CATATGTTAGATATTAATGTCAAATGTTAGACGAATTAGATATAAATTATATGTTAGATATATATTTAATTTAGTTATATGAGATTCCATTATCTAATTAACATTTTATTATATAGAACTAGCTACCTTATTTTTAGTAAGAAAATTAATAAAACTAGTTTAGTTGAATTAATTAGTTGAACTAGTTAGTTGAATTAGTTCAATTAATTAGGTATATTCTTCGTAAGTGCTTAGTTGAATTAGTTCAATTAATTAGTTGAACTAGTTGAATTAACAGAATTAGTTGAATTAATAGAACTAATAAGTGTTTAATGTTTCACCTATGAACATAGGAATGTCGTCTGATGACAAAAACGATTTCATTATGTGCGAATACTGCGAAGACCAGCGCGGCCTGTGCAGCAGAAATTTTCTAGTTGATGATAGACGCTTTTGTTGGGGAACGTAGCAATAATTCAAAATTTTCCTACGTGTCACCAAGATCAATCTATGGAGTCATCTAGCAATGATGGAGGAGTGGATCTACATACCCTTGTAGATCGCGCGCGGAAGCGTTCAAGAGAACGGGGTTGATGGAGTCGTACTCGTCGTGATCCAAATCACCGATGATCCTAGCGCCGAACGGACGGCACCTTCGCGTTCAACACACGTACGGAGCAGCGACGTCTCCTCCTTCTTGATCCAGCAACGGGGGAGGAGAGGTTGATGGAGATCCAGAAGCACGACGGCGTGGTGGTGGAAGTAGCGGGATTCCAACAGGGCTTCGCCAAGCGCTGTGGGAGGAGGAAGATGTGTCACGGGAGGGAGAGGGAGGTGATGGGGTCATGTACCTAAGGTAGGGTCATGGACCTGATCTAAGTACCTTACCCAAAGACACCCTTAGAAGAGGTCACCTTCCAGTCGACCAACGAGGGACTCACTCGACCGACTGAAGGACTCGACCACGAAGACTCACTCGACCACCAGGAGGTCAAGAGGCACTCTGCACTGCAACGGCCTGTAATTAAGTAGGCTTTATGATAGTAAAGACACTTTATGTGGGGCGTTATCAGTAACGCCCCAGACTTAACTCACCTTAAACCCTCTCCTACGTGGGCTGGCTGGGGTCCTGGCGCACTCTATATAAGCCACCCCCCTCCACAGGCAGAAGGGTTCGGCACCTTGTAACTCATATACTCATAATCCACTCGACCGCCTCCGGGCTCCGAGACGTAGGGCTTTTACTTCCTCCGAGAAGGGCCTGAACTCGTACATCCTTTGTGTTTACAACCTCTCCATAGCTAGGACCTTGCCTCTCCATACCTACCCCCCACTCTACTGTCAGGCTTAGAACCACGACAGTTGGCGCCCACCTTGGGGCAGGTGTTTTAGCGATTTTGTGGAGAAGTTGCGATTCTTCCGAGTACTTTCATCATGGTGTCTGCTGGAGTTTTGGTCGAGGGTCAAGAGATCCGTCTCGGCACTCTCACCTTCATCGCCGACGACTCCGCATGGCTCCAGGAGGCTCCACTCGACGTAGATGCGCTCCCTGTCCGCGGTGCGACGCATTTTCGCGCATGTGTCCGCGGCGTTCTGCTGCGGCAACCGTCGACCCAGTATCGGTCGGCTCCTCCATCGTCCACCCTCCCGGTCTCCCGCCAGCGCAAGCGCTCGGGCCGGTCGAGGCTTCAGCGATGGGTGAGGCACGCGGTGGCTCGCCAATCAGCCACCACCCAAGTCGCGGCAATCGAGCCCGACGAATATCTCTACGGCTTGTTCGACCTGTCGACTGGCTCCGTAGAGACTGCATCCGAGTGCGATAGCAGTGATCCAGCGGCAGAAATCTTGATGGTCGACGGGCCCCGCGGTCCCCCTGGCTTCGCCCATGACGGTGGAGCAGGTGACGGAGACGACCCGCACGAGGCTACGAAGAGTACCAGCCCGAGCCACTCGACTCTCTGCAAAGAGAGGAACTTCGCCGCAGGAACGTGGATGCCCTGCATACTCCCATCGCAGGAGAAACCCCCGAGGCTCGTGCCTTGGAGGAGGCGCGTCTGGCCAATTTGGCCGAGCGCACTCGGCTGGAGAACCTTCAGCGAGCACTCGACGAGCGCGCGCGGCAACGAGTTCCCGACACCAATCGACGTCAACTCTTCCCGCCGACTCAGGTATATCGAACCCCAATCCAGAATTTAGCAGCTGCGACCCGTATAGCAGAGTCCATCCAGCCTTCGCAGTCGGAAGCTAGCAGAGGTTTGCTGCAGATCAGGGATCTGCTTCGGGAAGCAGGAGATCAGAATTCAGCCGTGTCTCAGTCGCGCAACAGAATTCACAGTCGATCCGTCACTGTGAATACGGTTCAGTCGGCTCACAGCCCCAGATCGCCTCCGCGGCATGAAGGGCGCGAGAATCGGCGAGATCAATATGGCGACAGACTCGACCGAGATGATGGGCGTCGAGTGCCCAATTCCCCTCCGAGGGGAGGGTCTTACGCTCCTCGGCAGCCAGATGATAGGCGTCAGTACAGTACAGGGCGTAGGGCTCCAGTCGACCCCAGAGAACCAGGCTTCGACGCACGATCCATTATCGTGCAAGGGTTGGTCGACCGGAACAGAGCCCATCGAGGTGGACTCGACAGAGATGTACCCACAAGCAGTCGAGTGCATGTTTCTGGTCCTGAATGTTTCAGCAGAGCTATCAGAGCCGCAGTTATCCCTCCCAATTTCAGGTTGGCAACAGGAGTCAGCAAGTTCACTGGTGAGTCTAAGCCTGAAACTTGGCTTGAAGACTACCGAGTGGCAGTTCAGATTGGCGGTGGGAACGACGAGGTGGCCATGAAGCATTTGCCCCTCATGCTGGAAGGTTCTGCCAGGGCATGGTTGACTCAATTACCTCCCAGCAGCATTTACACTTGGGAAGATCTGTCCCGAGTGTTCGTCAGAATGTTTGAAGGAACTTGCAAGCGACCAGCTGGATTAACAGAGTTGCAATTCTGCGTGCAGAAGGCTAATGAGACTCTCAGAGAGTATATTCAGAGGTGGATCACTTTGCACCACACTGTGGAAAATGTGTCTGATCATCAGGCAGTCTGCGCCTTCAAAGACGGCGTCAAGAACAGAGAACTGAGTTTGAAGTTTGGTCGAACCGGTGACATGACCTTGAGTCGGATGATGGAGATTGCTACTAAATACGCCAACGGTGAAGAAGAAGACCGACTCCGAAGCGGCAAGCACAAGCCGAGTCAGTCGGAAAAAGGAAACACCAGTCGGAAACAGAAGCGGAAAGCTGAACCGGCAGCTCCTGGAGAGGCTCTGGCCGTGACTCAGGGAAAGTTTAAGGGGAAACCAAAAGGATCCTGGAACCCCAAGAAGGTAAAGGATAAAGAAGGGAACGACGTAATGGATATGCCATGTCACATCCACACGAAGAAAGACGAAGAAGGGAATATCATCTACCCGAAGCACACCACTCGCCAATGTCGACTCCTGATCCAGCGGTTTCAGGGAAAACAGTCTAAGGACAAGGAGAAGGAGTCGGACAAAGCTAAAGACAAGGAGGACAGTGAGGAAGGATATCCGCATATCAACTCCACTCTGATGATCTTTGCAGATGTGGAAAGCAAGAGTCAACTGAAAGTCATTAATCGAGAGGTGAACATGGTTGCCCCAGCGAAAGCAAATTATCTGAAATGGTCTCAAACACCCATCACATTCGACCAATCTGATCACCCGACTCATATTGCCACCCCTGGGAGGCAAGCTTTGGTGGTCGATCCAGTTGTCGAAGGCACGCGACTGACAAAGGTGCTGATGGATGGTGGAAGTGGGCTGAATCTGTTATATGCAGACACACTGAAAGGAATGGGCATTCCGATGTCCCGACTAAGCACTAGTAACATGAGCTTTCATGGAGTTATACCAGGGAAGAAAGCCGAGTCACTCGGCCAAATAGCTTTGGACGTGGTGTTTGGTGACTCGAAACACTTTCGCAAAGAAAAGTTGACGTTTGAGGTCGTGGATTTTCAGAGTGCATATCATGCCATTTTGGGGAGACCAGCTTATGCACGGTTCATGGCTCGACCATGTTACGTGTACCTCAAATTGAAGATGCCCGGCCCCAAAGGAGTGATCACTGTCACCGGTGATAGGAAAAAGGCAGAAGAGTGCTTTCAGAAGGGCTCCAAGATTGCCGATTCCCAAGTGACAGCGGTCGAGTTCGAGGAATACAAGCAAAATGCAGATCCGAGTGATTTGCTGCGATCAAAGAAACCCGCCACAGAGTCTGCATTCCAGTCGTCTGGGGAGACAAAGCCTGTTCATATTCACCCGACCGACCCCGATGCAGCTCCGACCCGCATCTCCACAACACTCGACCCAAAATAGGAAGAAGCGCTCATCCAGTTCCTCCGTGAGAACTGGGACATTTTTGCATGGAAGCCCGCTGACATGCCAGGTGTTCCCAGGGGACTGGCTGAGCATCGCTTAAGAGTCGACTCATCTGCAAAACCAGTCCAAGAGCATCTTCGGCGGTCCGCCGTCCAGAAGAGAAAAGCCATTGGTGAAGAAGTGGCTCGACTGTTGGCGGCAGGATTTATCCGAGAGATATACCACTCCGAGTGGCTCGCTAATGTCGTCATGGTTCCTAAGAAGGACAAGTCGCTCCGAATGTGCATGGATTTCAAGCACATCAACCGGGCCTGCCCGAAAGATCATTTTCCTCTCCCTCGCATAGATCAAATTGTTGACTCGACCGCGGGATGCGAGAGGTTATCTTTTTTAGATGCTTACTCCGGGTACCACCAGATCCGTCTGTACGGGCCCGACGAGGTAAAAATAGCTTTCATCACTCCATTCGGGTGCTTCTGCTATATCACCATGCCATTCGGCCTCAAGAATGCCGGAGCCACATTTATGCGAATGATTCAGAAGTGTCTACTCACTCAAATCAGTCGGAATGTGGAAGCATATATGGATGACATCGTTGTCAAGTCACGAAAAGGTTCTGACCTGCTCGCTGATCTCGCCGAAACATTTGCCAACCTCAGAAGGTATGATATCCAGCTCAATCCATCAAAGTGCACATTTGGAGTTCCTGGTGGCAAGTTACTCGGTTTTCTCGTTTCCGAACGGGGAATCGACGCTAATCCAGAGAAGATTGGCACTATTCTCCGAATGAAACGCCCTGTACGAGTGCACGATGTCCAGAAGCTTACTGGATGCTTGGCCGCATTAAGTCGATTCATCTCACGACTCGATGAAAAGGCATTGCCTCTTTACCGACTGATGAAGAAGACAGACAAGTTCGAGTGGACTCCAGAAGCTGATGCAGCGTTTGCCGAGCTCAAAACTCTGCTCTCCACCCAGCCGGTGCTTGCTGCTCCAATCAGCAAAGAGCCTCTGTTGCTCTATATTGCAGCCACAGGACAAGTCGTCAGTACTGTGCTTACGGTCGAGCGGGAAGAAGAAGGAAAAGCTCTCAAAGTTCAGCGCCCAATGTATTATTTGTCTGAAGTCTTGACTCCATCCAAGCAGAGATATCCTCATTATCAGAAGCTTGTGTATGGAATATACATGACCACAAAAAAGGTTGCTCATTATTTTTCTGATCATTCCATCACAGTCGTCAGCGACGCTCCACTATCAGAGATTTTGCACAACAGAGATGCAACTGGTCGAGTGGCCAAATGGGCGATTGAACTTCTTCCCCTTGATATCAAGTTTGAGGCAAAGAAAGTCATTAAGTCCCAGGCAATAGCAGATTTCCTCGCCGAGTGGATTGAACAACAGCAGCCGACTGAAGTTCACGCGAAGCATTGGACCATGTTCTTTGATGGCTCTAAGATGTTGAATGGTTCCGGTGCTGGGGTTGTCCTGGTTTCCCCCAGAGGAGATAAGCTCAGATATGTGCTCCAGATTCACTTCGATTCCTCCAACAATGAGGCAGAATATGAGGCCCTCTTATATGGGTTGCGCATGGCCATTTCACTCGGCGTCCGTCGCCTGATGGTCTATGGCGACTCGGATTTAGTGGTCAACCAGGTGATGAAAGAGTGGGACGTGAGAAGCCCAGCCATGACTGGATACTGCAGTGCAGTGAGGAAGCTGGAAAAGAAGTTCGAGGGGTTGGAGCTCCATCACATACCCCGACTGAAAAATCAAGCAGCTGATGATCTAGCAAAGATAGGTTCCAAGAGGGAAGCCATTCCGAGTGGTGTGTTCTTGGAGCATATACACACTCCGTCAGTCAAAGAAGATCCTTTCACCGAAGAGACTCCACAGCCCAAGAGTGCCACAGATCCGACTGTGGTCGAAGTCCCAGCAGTGGTCGACTTAATCATGGAGGTCTTGGTGGTCATTCCCGACTGGACAGTTCCATATGTCGCGTATATCCTGAGAAAAGAGCTTCCGGAGGATGAGTAAGAGGCTCGGCAGATCGTCCGTCGATCTAAGACCTTTACCGTAATCAAAGGACAATTATACAGAGAAAGCGCGACTGGAGTTGGTCAGAAGTGCATAACACCAGAAGAAGGTCGACTCATCCTCAATGATATTCACTCGGGGACCTGTGGTCATCACGCGTCCTTTCGGACCATCGTGGCCAAAGCATACCGAGCCGGATTTTACTGGCCAAAGGCGAATGAGATGGCAAAAGAAATAGTGGATAAGTGCGAGGGATGTCAATTCTACTCAAATATGTCACACAAGCCTGCGTCGGCTCTGAAGACCATCCCACTCGTCTGGCCTTTCGCAGTATGGGGATTGGACATGGTCGGTCCTTTGAGAACAGGACGAAGTGGCTTCACGCATGTACTGGTGGCAGTCGACAAGTTCACCAAGTGGATCGAGGCTAAACCAATCAAGAACCTTGACGCCAGTACTGCCGTTAGCTTCATCAGGGAACTAATATTCAGATATGGAGTCCCGCACAGCATCATTACGGATAATGGGTCGAACTTTGACTCGGAGGAATTCAGAGATTTCTGCAATTCCCAAGGCACACGGGTCGACTACGCTTCAGTCGCCCATCCGCAGTCGAATGGACAAGCAGAGCGAGCTAATGGACTGATTCTTAAGGGATTGAAGCCCCGACTGATGCGTGATCTCAAACACGCAGCTGGAGCTTGGGTCGACGAACTTCCCTCAGTGCTTTGGGGGCTGCGGACCACACCTAATCGGTCGACCGGAAGAACTCCATTCTTCTTGGTCTACGGAGCCAAAGCAGTCTTACCGAGTGATCTTCTCCACAATGCTCCTCGAGTTGAAATCTACAACGAAGCAGAGGCTGAACAAGCACGGCAGGACGCAGTCGACCTTTTAGAGGAAGAAAGGGAGATGGCTCTGATCCGCTCGACCATCTACCAACAAGATTTGCGTCGTTTTCATGCCAGAAATGTGAGAGGTCGAGCCTTCCAGGAAGGAGATTTAGTTCTCCGAGTGGATCACCACAAACCACACAAGCTTGCTCCTTCTTGGGAAGGTCCCTTCATCGTCACCAAGGTTCTCCACAACGGGGCGTACCATCTTTACAACGTCGAGCATAATATCGACGAGCCCCGAGCTTGGAACGCGGAGCTACTCCGCCCATTTTATACTTAAGTTTTATCACTCGAATGAGTTGCAATAAAGTACTTCAGTAGTCCATGGACTTCAAAATAATAGTGTCATAGTCCCTCCATAATTTCTGTCACTTTTTATTTTTGTCCACATAAAATTCCCCCTCAGTGGGTGACTTAGCTGCGAATCCGTTTCGCCTAAGTTTGTAAAAATCCTACCGAGTGGTGAGCCAGACTCCCACTCGGAGGCTTAGCCGCGAATCCGTTTCGCCTAAGTTTATCAAAATCCTACCGAGTGGTAAGCCAGCCTTCCGCTCGGAGGCTTAGCTGCAGTCCAAGGACTCGCCTAAGTTATCAAAATCCTACCGAGTGGAGAGCAACCCTCTCACTCGGGGGCTTAGCTGCAGTCCAAGCACTCGCCTAAGTTATCAAAATCCTACCGAGTGGAGAGCAACCCTCTCACTCGGGGGCTTAGCTGCAGTCCAAGGACTCGCCTAAGTTATCAAAATCCTACCGAGTGGAGAGCAACCCTCTCACTCGGGGGCTTAGCTGGAGTCCAAGCACTCGCCTAAGTT
>NC_057812.1:632973409-633008113 GCF_018294505.1 Triticum aestivum | reverse complement strand
CTACCGAGTGGAGAGCAACCCTCTCACTCGGGGGCTTAGCTGCAGTCCAAGCACTCGCCTAAGTTATCAAAATCCTACCGAGTGGAGAGCAATCCTCTCACTCGGGGGCTTAGCTGCAGTCCAAGCACTCGCCTAAGTTATCAAAATCCTACCGAGTGGAGAGCAACCCTCTCACTCGGAGGCTTAGCCACAGCCCAGTGCTAGCCTAAGTTATCGAAATCCTACCGAGTGAAGAGTAAAACCTCTCACTCGGGGGCTTAGCCGCAGCCTAGTGCTCGCCTAAGTGGACTAAAGAATAAGTCAATTGCAGTAAAGGCGCCTTGCTTTGAACCTGCAAAAGACATTTCGAGCCGAAGGCAATCGTATTCAAGCACCAAATTCAAGTTTGAATCGATATCTAAAGGAACCGAAAGTGCTCAGGCGTCAAGCATGTTAAGGTTTGTCGGTTACAATTCCACTCGGCATACCGAGGCAAATTTAAAGCGTCGAGCCAGAAGAAGTTTTTTACCCCTCCTGTGGAGGGCTGGAAGGTGCAACGAATTCATCAAGGTCAATTCCGTCGGCGATCCGAGTGGCAGCTGCAAGGAAAGTTTCCATAAAGGACCTGAAGTCGTGCTTCTTGGTATTGGCCACCCGAAGGGCCGCCAGCTTCTCTTCTCGCGCATCTTTGCAGTGGACTCGGGCCAGACACAGAGCGACATCTGCACCACACCGAGCCGAGGACTTCTTCCACTCCTGCACTCGACCAGGGATCGTGTTCAAGCGGGCCATCAGCGACTCAAGGTCATTCTGAAGTGTCTCCTCAGGCCAGAGCGTCGAGTCGATGCGCGATGTGGCGGCCTTCAGCTTTGCGAGATAGTCCACGACAGCTGCAACACGGGACTCCAGTCGGAAAACTTCCATGGCAACTTCATCGTTCACCGGAGAATTGACGGGGTCGAGGTTTGGCTCCAGCCGGCTAGTTTCTTCTTCAAAGTTTTGACAAAATTCTGCAAGGGTGATCACTAAGTCAAGGGGATGGTCGAATGGAAAAATCACAATTGGAAATGTCTGCCAAGCATAGAGGTTTACCTTCAAGCATAAGAAACAGCTTCTTGGCAAGTCCACTCAGGAAGGCCTCCAGATCAGTTTTCTTCCCAGTCAATTTGCTGACTTGGTCGGTCAGGGCAGCTTTATCAGTTTTCAGTCGACTGACCTCCTTGTTGGCAATCCCAAGAGCAGCTTTCAGATTGGTATTGTCTTGTTCAAGCTTGGTGACTGAAGCTAACTTCTCGTCAGCAAGCTTGATCTTCTCAGCTAGCTCAAGGTCTTTCTTCTGTTGGGCCTCCCTTACCTTACCTGCAAGTTACAGCAAGATCAGATTTTGAAACAAGCAAGGGGAAAAGCAGTCGTCAGGGTCTCACCAAACATACCTTCGGTCTCCTCCTTTGCCTTTGTCAGCTTCTCCTGAACCAGCTTCAAGCCCAGCTCGACTTGAGTATGCTTGTGTTCCAGCTCTGAGTAGCGAGCCACAAGATCACAAGAGTTCTGCGAAGAACCAATCGACTAAATGTCAAATATAATTCACTTCTGAGTGAAAAAGGGAAAAACACACGTTTCTAAGACTACAGCCGAATACAAGCATTCGACCGTAGTCTCGGGGACTACACCCAGTGGGTGCACTCAGCGTGCCCCCACTAATCCTGTTGAAGACAAAGTCGACCAGTCGACCTCAAAAAAAAAGTGCGAGATGCATTCTCTAAGACTGTGATCAACTGCAAGCAGTTGACCACAGTCTCGGGGACTACACCCAGTGGGTGCACTCAGCGTGCCCCCACCGGTTTGCGAAATCCAGTCGACTTGGTCCAATGACAGAAAGACTGAAATTATAAAGCCTAAGGCCGACTGCCAGCAGTCGACCTTAGCCTTGGGGACTACACCCAGCGGGTGCACTCAGCGTGCCCCCGCTAATACGGAGCTCAATCGACAACACCCAGTGGGTGACTACTATAACTCCCGGAAAGGAAAGGTTTGTGGCAGCATATCCAACAGAACAAACGGTGGTCGACTGACCTGAACATTGCTTTGGAGGGCAGAACTGGCGTCATAAGCTGCCTGGCTCGCGTCCCGGATGGTCTTCAGCTGCTCCATCATGATTCCCGCCTGGCGTATCGCCTCCTTCGCTACGCCAGCTTGGTCCTCTGGGACGTGGTGCGTCGTGAAGAGGGAGGGTTGCTGAGCACTCGTCAGCGGATTTGCGAAGGACACCGTGTGTCGAGTGGTGTTCTCTTCCTCCACAGTCAGAATCTCAGGCGCCGTCACATCCTGAGGCACCTTACTGGCGGACGCTTTCCGACTCCTCCTGTGCTTCAGCGGCTCTTCGTCCTCATCATCATCAGGAAGATTAATAACAGTATTGGGTGGAGCTGCGGAGAAGAATCAGGATTAGAGATCGCGAGTCAGTCGACTAAGAACGGCGTTAAGAATACAGTACATGGGTTCGAAGTTGCTGCGTCCTCCATCTCGTGGTCATCAGCCCAGGCCGAGGTTTCAGAAGTAGCAGCACTGCAACTCCAAAGGTTCAGTCGACTAGCTTCAGCGTCGACCAGAGACAAAGTTCACACAAAATGAGAAGATTCAAACAACACGATTACCCTGATATGGTAGGGATGGACACCTTCATCTTCGGTAGGAGCTTGATCGTCTTCGACGGGGCCGCCCTGGGCTGCTTCGGCGCCTTTTCAGTCGGCACCGGAGAGGTGGTCCGAGGGCGCTTGGTCGACTGGGTCGCGGTCGCAACCCCCTTACCACGTTCGGTCGAAGGGTCATGGACAAGCTTCGACCGCCTTTCCGAGCGCGGTGGTGCGACCTCCTCCTCCTCTTCCTCCTCGTCTTCAACGTCATCGTCATCGCCGTCGTCATCATCATCGTCGTCGTCATCCCCTGCAACGTCCGAGTCCCACTCCTCCTCTTCCTGGCTCTCACCCCCGCTCGCCTCGCCCTCCTCAGTCGGAGTTTGTGCCCCATTGGGCATCGAGTACAGCTCGGTGAGAGCCTAGCAGATATCAAGACAAGGATCCGTCGACCAGTCGGCAGGATAAACAAGAACGAATGCGACAAAAATGCAGTGGAGAGAGGGGCAAATGTACCTTATTTGGATCGCTGTTGTGGTCGAGTGGAGGAATCCTTCTGGCTCCGCGTGGGTTGTCCTTGTTTCCGGTAACGGCTACCATCCATCTTTCCAGAGTGACATCGTCGACTGCTTCTGGATGGACTCTAGTCTCGTCTTCGGTCCCACAATACAACCACATGCAGTGGCTCCGGAACTGAAGGGGCTGGATGCGACGCCTAAGGAAGACCCCCAGGAGATCCATGCCCGTCACTCCCTCCCGAACCAACTGCACCACGCGCTCCATCAACATCTTCACATCAGCTTTCTCCTCCGGGATCAACTTCAGAGAGGAAGGCTTGTTCACTCGGTCCATGGTAAACTGTGGGAGTCCACTCGACTGTCCCGGCGTCGACTGGTCCCGGCAGTAGAACCAGGTCGACTGCCAGCCTCTGACTGACTCGGGAAAGGTCATGGGCGGGAAGGTGCTCTTATTCCTCACTTGGATCCCTAGACCCCCACACATTTGGACGACTCGGGTTCTCTCATCACCTGGGCTCGCCTTCTTCACGGTCTGAGAGCGACACGTGAATATATGTTTGAACAAACCCCAGTGCGGTCGACAGCCCAAGAAACCCTCACACATGGACACGAACGCAGCAAGATAGGCAATGGAGTTTGGGGTAAAGTGGTGGAGCTGCGCTCCGAAGAAATTCAAGAAGCCACGGAAGAAAACACTCGGCGGCAAGGAAAACCCACGATCAACATGGGTGGCCAAAAGCACACACTCACCCTCTTCTGCCTGGGGCTGCCACTCCTTCCCCGGAAGCCTCGTAGCTCCGTGGGGGATCAAGCCCTCGTTGGCCATGTCGAGGAGGTCATTCTCTGTGATGGTCGACTGGATCCAGTCTCCTTGGACCCAGCCCTTCGGCAGGCGGGATCTGGACGAGGACCCTCCGTGGCTGGTGGATCTCCCCTTTGCCTTCTCCGACGCCAACGCCTTCTTTGCACGCTCCAGTGCCGCCGTCTTCTCCTTGGCCATGGTCGCCGGCGAGATGCGCGAAGGGAAGTGGTGCGGGGGCGAGAGCGAGCACGCTGGGCGGGGAAGAAGGAAGCAGAGAGAGGGAGAGAATGCTAAGGCGCAGCACAGAAATCCTCGCCGGGCACATTTATAAGGTCCCTTCCGAGTGGATGACAGGTGGGCCCGGTCGATCTAATCATATCAGGAACAGTTGCGCAGGCGGGATACGTGGCGAAGAAAGCAGCCCGGAGATCGAGGCGTCTACGCCCCGTCCCATCCGAACGCCGCGGTCCGCTCCGCTTCGCGCGCGTCCCCAAGTTTCGCATCCCGCTAAATCCGCAAACGGCAGATCGGTCTGTCAGACGTGGGGTTTCCCGCGATCCGTCGCTCGGAGACCGCCGAAGCCCGAAAAATCACTCGACGGAAGAAGAGAATGGATCGAGTCGACCGAAGACAAGTTGCTCACTATCGACGAAGAAATTCTTTGGCCCAGAACAATGCACGACCAGTGTGCAAAGGTTAATCGTAAACGACATCAACTCCTTCCTCACTCGAAGCCTCAATCCATTCGGGGGCTAATGATGGGGTCATGTACCTAAGGTAGGGTCATGGACCTGATCTAAGTACCTTACCCAAGGACACCCTTAGAAGAGGTCACCTTCCAGTCGACCAATGAGGGACTCACTCGACCGACTGAAGGACTCGACCACGAAGACTCACTCGACCACCAGGAGGTCAAGAGGCACTCTGCACTGCAACGGCCTGTAATTAAGTAGGCTTTATGATAGTAAAGACACTTTATGTGGGGCGTTATCAGTAACGCCCCAGACTTAACTCACCTTAAACCCTCTCCTACGTGGGCTGGCTGGGGTCCTGGCGCACTCTATATAAGCCACCCCCCTCCACAGGCAGAAGGGTTCGGCACCTTGTAACTCATATACTCATAATCCACTCGACCGCCTCCGGGCTCCGAGACGTAGGGCTTTTACTTCCTCCGAGAAGGGCCTGAACTCGTACATCCTTTGTGTTTACAACCTCTCCATAGCTAGGACCTTGCCTCTCCATACCTACCCCCCCACTCTACTGTCAGGCTTAGAACCACGACAGGAGGCGCTAGGGCTTAGGTTGGGCTGCCCTCCCTTCCCCCCACTATATATAGGGCCAAGGGAGGGGGGCGCAGCCTTGGCCCTTCCTCCAAGGAAGGGTGCGGCTAGGGAGGAGTCCCTCCTCCCCAAGGCACCTAGGAGGTGCCTTCCCCTTTAGGACTCTTCCTTTCCTTATCTCTTGGCGCATGGGCCTCTTGGGGCTGGTGCCCTTGGCCCATATAGGCCAAGGCGCACACCCCTACAGCTCATGTGGCCCCCCGGGGCAGGTGGCCCCACCCGGTGGACCCCCGGACCCTTCCGGTGGTCCTGGTACAATACCGGCGACCCCGAAACTTGTCCCGATGGCCGAAATAGCACTTCCTATATATAATTCTTTACCTCCGGACCATTCCGGAACTCCTCATGATGTCCGGGATCTCATCCGGGACTCCGAACAACATTCGGGTTACCGCATACTAATATCTCTATAACCCTAGCGTCACCGAACCTTAAGTGTGTAGAACCTACGGGTTCGGGAACCATGCAGACATGACCGAGACGACACTCCGGCCAATAACCAATAGCGGGATCTGGATACCCATATTGGCTCCCACATGTTCCATGATGATCTCATCGGATGAACCACGATGTCGAGGATTCGATCAATCCCGTATACAATTCCCTTTGTCTAGCGGTACGATACTTGCCCGAGATTCGATCGTCGGTATCCCGATACCTTGTTCAATCTCGTTACCGGCAAGTCTCTTTACTCGTTCCGTAACACATCATCCCGTGATCAACTCCTTGATCACATTGTGCACATTATGATGATGTCCTACCGAGTGGGCCCAGAGATACCTCTCCGTCACACGGAGTGACAAATCCCAGTCTCGATTCGTGCCAACCCAACAGACACTTTCGGAGATACCCGTAGTGCACCTTTATAGTCACCCAGTTACGTTGTGACGTTTGGCACACCCAAAGCACTCCTACGGTATCCGGGAGTTGCACAATCTCATGGTCTAAGGAAATGATACTTGACATTAGAAAAGCTTTAGCATACGAACTACATGATCTTTGTGCTAGGCTTAGGATTGGGTCTTGTCCATCACATCATTCTCCTAATGATGTGATCCCGTTATCAACGACATCCAATGTCCATGGTCAGGAAACCGTAACCATCTATTGATCAACGAGCTAGTCAACTAGAGGCTTACTAGGGACATGGTGTTGTTATGTATCCACACATGTATCTGAGTTTCCTATCAATACAATTCTAGCATGGATAATAAACAATTATCATGAACAAGGAAATATAATAATAACCAATTTATTATTGCCTCTAGGGCATATTTCCAACAGTCTCCCACTTGCACTAGAGTCAATAATCTAGTTCACATCGCCATGTGATTAACACTCACATGTCACATCGCCATGTGACCAACATCCAAAGAGTTTACTAGTGTCACTAAACTAGTTCACATCATCATGTGATTAAGACTCAATGAGTTCTGGGTTTGATCATGTTGCTTGTGAGAGAGGTTTTAGTCAACGGGTCTGCAACATTCAGATCCGTATGTACTTCGCAAATCTCTATGTCATCTCCTAGATGTAGCTACCACGTTCTATTTGGAGCTATTCCAAATAATTGTTCTACTTGGAGCTATTCCAGATCGTTGCTCCATTATACGTATCCGGTATCTCTACTCAGAGCTATCCGGATAGGTGTTAAGCTTGCATCGACGTAACTCTTTACGTCGAACTCTTTATCACCTCCATAACCAAGAAACATATCCTTATTCCTCTAAGGATAATTTTGACCGCTATCTGGCGATCTACTCTTAGATTACCTTTGTACCCTCTTGCCAGACATGTGGCAAGGCACACATCAGGTGCGGTGCTCAGCATGGCATACCGTATAGAGCCTATGACAAAAGCATAGGGGACGACCTTCGTCCTTTCTCTTTCTACTGCCGTGGTCGAGCTTTAAGTCTTAACTTCATACCTTACAACTCAGACAAGAACTCCTTCTTTGACTGATTCATCTTGAACACCTTCAAGATCATGTCAAGGTATGTGCTCATTTGAAAGTACCATTAAGCGTTTTGATCTATCCTTATAGATCTTGATGCTCAATGTTCAAGTAGCTTAATCCAGGCTTTCCATTGAAAAACACTTTCCAAATAACCCTATATGCTTTCCAGAAATTCTACGTCATTCTGATCAACAATATGTCAACAACATATACTCATCAGAAATTCTATAGTGCTCCCACTCACTTCTTTGGAAATACAAGTTTCTCATAAACTTTGTATACACCCAAAATCTTTGATCATCTTATCAAAGCATACATTCCAACTCCGAGATGCTTACTCCAGTCCTTAGAAGGATTGCTGGAGCTTTTCATACTTATTAGCATCTTTCAGGATTGACAAAAACTTCCGGTTGTATCACATACAACCTTTCCTCAAGAAAAACATCGAGGAAACAATGCTTTGACATCCTATCTGCAAGATTTCATAAATAATGCAGTAGTTGCTAATATAATTCCAACAGACTCTTAGCACCGCTACGAGTGAGAAAGTCTCATCGTAGTCAACTCCTTGAACTTGTCGGAAAACATTTTAACGACAAGTCGAGCTTTCTTAATGGTGATACTTACCATCATTGCCCGTCTTCCTTTTAAAATCCATATGTACATAACAGCCTTATGACCATCAAGTAGTTCTTCCAAAGTCTACACTTTGTTTTCATACATGGATCCTCTCTCGGATTTTATGGCCTTGAGCCATTTATCGGAATCCGGGCCCACCATCGCTTCTCCATAGCTCGTAGGTTCATTGTTGTCTAGCAACATGACTTTCAAGACAGGATTACGTACCACTCTGAAGTAGCATGCATCCTTGTCATCCCACGAGGTTTGGTAGTGACTTGATCTGAAGTTTCATGATCACTATCATAAGCTTCCACTTCAATTGGTGCAGGTGCCACAGGAACAACTTCATGTGCCCTGCCACACACTAGTTGAAGAGACGGTTAAATAACCTCATCAAGTCTCCACCATCCTCCCACTCAATTCTTTCGAGAGAAATTTTTCCTCGAGAAAGGACCCAATTCTAGAAACAATCCCTTATTGCTTTCGGATCTGAGACAGGAGGTATACCCAACTGTTTTGGGTGTCCTATGAAGATGCATTTATCCGCTTTGGGTTAGAGCTTATCAGCCTGAAACTTTTTCACATAAGCATCGCAGCCCCAAACTTTGAAGAAATGACAGTTTAGGTTTCTCTAAACCATAGTTCATACGGTGTCATCTCATCGGAATTACATGGTGCCCTATTTAAAGTGAATGTGGTTGTCTCTAATGCCTAACCCATAAACTATCATGGTAATTCGATAAGAGACATCATGGTATGCATCATATCCAATAGGGTGCAACTATGATGTTCGGACACACCATCACACTATGGTGTTCCAGGCGGTATTAATTGCGAAACAATTTCCACAATGTCTTAATTGTGTGCCAAAACTCGTAACTCAGATATTCATCTCTATGATCATATCATAGACATTTCATCCTCTTGTCACGATGATCTTCAACTTCACTCTGAAATTACTTGAACCATTCAATAATTCAGACTTGTGTTTCATCAAGTAAATATACTCTACATCTACTCGAATCATCTGTGAAGTAAGAACATAACGATATTCACTGCATGCCTCAGCACTCATTGGACTGCACACATCAAAATGTGTTACTTCCAACAAGTTGCTATCTTGTTCCATCTTACTGAAAACGAGGCTTTTCAGTCATCTTGCCCATGTGGTATGACTTGCATATCTCAAGTGATTCAAAATCAAGTGAGTCCAAACGATCCATCTGCATGGAGTTTCTTCATGCATATACACCAATAGACATGGTTCGCATGTCTCAAACTTTTCAAAAACGAGTGAGTCCAAAGATCCATCAACATGGAGCTTCTTCATGCGTTTTACACCAATATGACTTACATGGCAGTGCCACAAGTAGGTGGTACTATCATTACTATCTTTTGGCATGAACATGTGTATCACTACGATCGAGATTTCAATGAACCATTCATTTTAGGTGCAAGACCATTGAAGCTATTATTCAAATAAATAGAGTAACCATTATTCTCTTTAAATGAATAACCGTATTGCGGTAGACATAATCCAATCATGTCTATGCTCAATGCAAAACACCAATCTCGATGGTAGAGGGAGCGTGCGATGCTTGATCATATCAACATTGGAAACACTTCCAACATATATCGTCAGCTCACCTTTAGCTAGTCTCCGTTTATTCCGTAGCTTTTATTTCGAGTTACTAACACTTAGCAACTGAACCGGTATCTAATACCCTGGTGCTACTAGGAGTACTAGTAAAGTACACATTAACATACTGTATATCCAATATACTTCTATCGACCTTGCCAGCCTTCTCATCTACCAAGTATCGAGGGTAATGCAGCTCCAGTGGATGTTCCCTTATTACAGAAGCACTTAGTCTCGGGTTTGGGTTCAATCTTGGGTTTCTTCACTAGAGCAGCAGCTGAATTGCCATTTCATGAAGTATCCCTTTGTTCCCTTGCCCTTCTTGAAACTAGTGGTTTCACCAACAATTGATGCTCCTTCTTGATTTCTACTTTCGCGGTGTCAAACATCGTGAATACCTTAAGGATCATCATATCTATCCCTGATATGTTATAGTTCATCACGAAGCTCTAGCAGCTTGGTGGCAATGACTTTGGAGAAACATCACTATCTCATACGGGAGATTAACTCCCACTCGATTCAAGTGATTGTTGCACTCAGACAATCTGAGCACAAGCTCAACGATTGAGCTTTTGTTCGTTAGTTTGCAGGCTAAGAAAATCGTCGGAGGTCTCATACCTCTTGACGTGGGCACGAGCCTGAAATCCTAATTTCAGCCCTGAAACATCTCATATGTTCCGCGACATTTCGAAAACGTCTTCGGTGCCGCAACTCTAAACCGTTTAACTGAACTATCACGTAGTTATCAAAACGTGTATGTCTGATGTTCGCAACATCCACAAACGACGTTTGGGGTTCAGCAAACTGAGCGGTGCATTAAGGACATAAGCTTTCTACTGTCCGCATAATCGCTACTGTCAACTTTCAACTATATTTTCTCTAGGAACATAACTAAACAGTAGAACTAAAGCGCGAGCTACGACATAATTTGCAAAGGGTCTTTTGACTATGTTCAGGATAATTAAGTTCATCTTATGAACTCCCACTTAGATAGACATCCCTCTGGTCATCTAAGTGATTACATGATCCGAGTCAACTAGGCCGTGTCCGATCATCACGTGAGACGGACTAGTCATCATCGGTGAACATCTTCATGTTGATCGTATCTACTATACGACTCATGCTCGACCTTTCGGTCTCCGTGTTCCGAGGCCATGTCTGCACATGCTAGGCTCGTCAAGTTAACCCTAAGTGTTTTCGTTGTGTAAATCAGTCTTACACCCGTTGTATGTGAACGTAAGGATCCATCACACCCGATCATCACGTGGTGCTTAGAAACGACGAACTGTAGCAACGGTGCACAGTTAGGGGAGAACACTTCTTGAAATTTTGTAAGGGATTATCTTATTTACTACCGTCGTCCTAAGTAAACAAGATGCATAAACATGATAAACATCACATGCAATCAAATAGTGACATGATATGGCCAATATCATTTTGCTCCTTTTGATATCCATCTTCGGGGCTCCATGATCATCATCGTCACCGGCATGACACCATGATCTCCATCATCATGTCTTCATGAAGTAGTCTCGCCAACTTATTACTTCTACTACTATGGCTACCGGTTAGCAATAAAGTAAAGTAATTACATGGCGTTGTTCAATGACACGCAGGTCATACAATAAATAAAGACAACTCCTATGGCTCCTGCCGGTTGTCATACTCATCGACATGCAAGTCGTGAATCCTATTACAAGAACATGATCAATCTCATACATCCCATATCATTCATCACATTCTTCTTGGCCATATCACATCACAAAGCATACCCTGCAAAAACAAGTTAGACGTCCTCTAATTGTTGTTTGCATGTTTTACGTGGCTGCTATGGGTTTCTAGCAAGAACGTTTCTTACCTACGCACAACCACAACGTGATATGCCAATTGCTATTTACCCTTCATAAGGACCCTTTTCATCGAATCCGTTCCGACTAAAGTGGGAGAGACTGGCACCCGCTAGCCACCTTATGCAACAAGTGCATGTCAATCGGTGGAACCTGTCTCACGTAAGAGTACGTGTAAGGTCGGTCCGGGCCGCTTCATCCCACAATACCGTCGAAACAAGATTGGACTAGTAATGGTAAGCATATTGAACAACATCAACGCCCACAACTACTTTGTGTTCTACTCGTGCAAAGAATCTACGCAATAGACCTAGCTCATGATGCCACTGTTGGAGAACATAGCAGAAATTCAAAATTTTCCTACGTATCACCAAGATCTATCTATGGAGAGACTAGCAACGAGGGGAAGGAGAGTGCATCTACATACCCTTGTAGATTGCTAAGCGGAAGCGTTCAAGTGAACGGGGTTGATGGAGTCGTACTCGTCGTGATCCAAATCACCGGAGATCCTAGTGCCGAACGGACGGCACCTCCGCGTTCAACACACGTACAGCCCAGTGACATCTCCCATGCCTTAATCCGGCAAGGAGAGAGGGAGGGGTTGAGGAAGACTCCATCCATCAGGAGCACAACGGCGTGGTGGTGGTGGATGAGCATGGCAATCCAGCAGGGCTTCGCTAAGCACCACGGGAGAGGAGGAGGAGGAGAGGCAGGGCTGCACCAATAGAGGGAGAAACTCATGTGTTGGGCTGCTCCAATGCCTCAAGTATTTATAGGGGAGAGGGAGGGGGCTGCGCCCCCTCTAGGGTTCCACCCTAGGGGCGGCGGCCAGCCCCAATCCCATCTGTGGGTGGCGGCCACAAGGGGGAGGAGAGGGAGGCGCAGGGAGCATGGGCCTTAGGGCCCATCTGCCCTAGGGTTTGCCCCCTCCCACTCTCCCCTGCGCCTTGGGACCCTTGTGGGGGGCGCACCAGCCTACCTGGAGCTGGTTCCCTCCCACACATGGCCCATGCAGCCCTCCGGGGTTGGTGGCCCCACTTGGTGGACCCCCGGGACCCTCCCGGTGGTCCCGGTACGTTACCGATAAACCCCGAAACTTTTCCGGTGACCAAAACAGGACTTCCCATATATAAATCTTTACCTCCGGACCATTCCGGAACTCCTCGTGACGTCCGGGATCTCATCCGGGACTCCGAACAACATTCGGTAACCACATACAAGCTTCCTATATAACCCTAGCGTCATCGAACCTTAAGTGTGTAGACCCTACGGGTTTGGGAGACATGCAGACATGACCAAGACGTTCTCTGGTCAATAACCAACAGCAGGATCTGGATACCCATGTTGGCTCCCACATGTTCCACGATGATCTCATCGGATGAACCACGATGTCAAGGACTCAATCGATCCCGTATACAATTCCCTTTGTCTAGCGGTATTTTACTTGCCCGAGATTCGATCGTCGGTATACCGATACCTTGTTCAATCTCGTTACCGGCAAGTCTCTTTACTCGTTCCGTAACACATCATCCCGTGATCAACCCCTTGGTCACATTGTGCACATTATGATGATGTCCTACCGAGTGGGCCCTGAGATACCTCTCCGTTTACACGGAGTGACAAATCCTAGTCTCGATTCGTGCCAACCCAACAGACACTTTCGGAGATACCTGTAATGCACCTTTATAGCCACCCAGTTACGTTGTGACGTTTGATACACCCAAAGCATTCCTACGGTATCCGGGAGTTGCACAATCTCATGGTCTAAGGAAAAGATACTTGACATTAGAAAAGCTTTAGCATACGAACTACACGATCTTTGTGCTAGGCTTAGGATTGGGTCTTGTCCATCACATCATTCTCCTAATGATGTGATCCCGTTATCAACGACATCCAATGTCCATAGTCAGGAAACCATGACTATCTGTTGATCACAACGAGCTAGTCAACTAGAGGCTCACTAGGGACATATTGTGGTCTATGTATTCACACGTGTATTACGATTTCCTGATAATACAATTATAGCATGAATAAAAGACTATTATCATGAACAAAGAAATATAATAATAACACTTTTATTATTGCCTCTAGGGCATATTTCCAACAGATTCTAGGTAAGTGATCAAGTATATGCCATATCCATATTACCTCGATCACTTAAGTAGGTGATCAAGTATATATAATATGGATATGACATATACTTGATGACTTAGCTAGGATCCACGCATCCAGTCAAACTAATCACCTAATGATTTAACAACTCATTATAATGTAAAACAATCACTAAATTAAATTGAAAACACAAAATAAAAGTAAAAATAAAAAATAAAACCAAAACACACCCAAACATTTAGTACCGGTTGGTGTTACCAACCGGTACTAATGTCCTACGCGCCCACGGAGCTGGCTCGTGCCACGTGGTTGCCCTTTAGCACCGGTTTGTGCTGAACCGGTACTAAAGGGAGGGCCTTTAGTGCCTACAATTTAGTGCCGGTTACTGAACCGGCACTAAAGGCCTTTACGAACCGGTGCTATTGCCCGGTTCTGCACTAGTGACAGTGGAAGAACTGTGGGCGGGATCATGTGCAGATGGCTTGGGGATATATGTTTGCCTTATATTTTTAGATTACTCTTATTTACTTATGCATGTCCTTCTACGGATCAGTTTTGGATGTTTGACTTCTGGAAGTTCCCGGCTGCACATCCCAACCTCAACTGAAGTCTCACCATCGAGGATGTTCAGGTGCTTGTTGTTCTTCAGTTACTGTTGCTCTTTAGATTCATGTCTTAGATATTCTTAGGACAGAAATCTTATGGAGTTTAATGATCATTCATTTCAACAAATATATGTGATATTTTCATGTAAAAGGCTGCCTTCCAAAATTATGGTGATTTGATGTTTCTTTCAACATTATTTTGTTTATAATCTGAATCTGAAGCTAACTATACGTCCTTAAATTGTTGCCAATTAAGAAGTAGAAATTTAGTTGGTCCCTGTTGGAACCCTAGCCTTGCCCTAGCTCACCTCTCTCTCTTGTGCACCTCAATATCCCGCTCTGGCAATAACCTAGAAGAAGGAGGAGGAAGAAGAAGAACACGATGGACACGGCGAGAGTTTCTGGCGCACGAACACCACCGCACGAACGATATTTTTCCCAAGCAACAAAATCGCTCACACATGTTACAACGATCACCGTGTCGGACCTTATACGCGGGCCAACACTAGGCCACGACCCGCACGTCTACCCACTACTCCGCCTGGTTCGGCCTGCTCCGCGTGCCCACAATAGACATGCACGATCACCCCTCCCAGATCGCCAACAACATGGCTTACGCACACACACGTACGGTGTCCACCCACACGGGCACCCCCGTGCACCACACACACGTGCACACACACAAACACCTACGTCGCAGACCCGACGCGCCCAACACGCACCCACACACGTGCCCGACACGTCTAAGCCGTGGCCGCGGCTTATTTGGCCAACACTCACCCCCTAAGCTGTAACTCAGAGGATTCCAGGCTCGAGGTCGTCGCCGATCTCCACCAGGAGCGCGTGCTCCGCCGCCGGCGCCTTTCGCAGCTTGGGGCACTCGCACTTGAAATGGCCACGCTCGCTGCAGCTGTAGCAGCGTCCGCACCGCTTGCCTCCGCCGCCCAATGTGTCGTACTGCCCGCGCCATCATCGTCGTGGTCGAGGCCGCCTCCGCCATGCCGACGCTGCTGAGCTGCCCACTGCGCCACAATCAGCATGAGCTCCTCACCGTCGCGCCTACCCCCGTCCTGCCCGTGATGCCGGGTCCGTTCGTCGAATGCTTTGAGCCGCCCCAAAGCCTCCTCGTACGCCATCTCTTCTACATTGCAAAATTGTTCAATTCCGGCGAAGGCGGGGTAGAACGGTCCGGGACCGTGTCCAACATCTTCTTCACGAGCGCAACATAGTTGAGCACCGCCCCCAGACCTGCATAGCGTGTCGTCATGGTGCCAAGCTTCCCGCCTAGGCTGTCCAAGTCGTCATCCCCGCCATCCGCAGCCGCTCGAACTCGCCGTGGAGCGACGCGAGCCGGGCCGCCCGCACCCGATCAGCGACGACGAAGCGCACCTTGAGGGAGTCCCATACCTCCTTCGCGGTGGGCTTCGTCGACACTGGCAACAGCACTTTCGCCGACAGCACCCCGAGAAGCATCGCTCGCGCCGTCTTGCTCTTGTCGGCGTCGATCGTCGTGCCCTCCGCCGAAACGACCACCCCCACAGCCCCTAGGCACCAAGAAAACCTTCCACCTTGATCGCCCAGGAGGTGTAGTTCGTCGTGGTCAGCGGTGGGACCGGCAGCAAGAACGAGCCACCACTGCCATCGTGCGGTACGAGTGCCATGGCCGCCGGCGTTCACCTCCGAAACCGGGCTCTGATGCCAATTGTTGGAACCCTAGACTTGCCCTAGCTCACCACTCTCTCTATCTGTGCACCTCACTCTCCCGCTCTGGCATGAACCGAGAAGAAGGGGGGGGAGAAGAAGAACACGGTGGACACGGCGAGAGTTTCGGGCGCACGAACGCAACCGCAAGAACGGTATTTTTCCCAAGCAACAAACTCGTCCCACACATGTTACAACGATCATCACGGCTATCTTATACCTGGGCCAGCGCTCGGCCACGACCCCGCCTGGTCCGGCCCGCTCCGCGCGCCCACGACGCACTCCCGCTCGCGCTCGCCACGTTAAGCCCGCAACAGACCTGCGCGGTCACCCCGCCCAGGTCGCCAACAGCATGGCCTACGCACACACACGTATGGTGTCCACCCACACGCGCACCTCGGGCACCACACGCACGCACACACGCAGACCTACACAGCGGACCCGACAGGCCCAGCGCGCACCCACACATGCGCCCGAGGTGTCCGACCCATGACCGCGGCTTATTTGGCCAACAGTCCCTCTACCAAGGATGGAACTCGGCAAACGCATGGCTGAGTTTATTTGGCTTTACTGAGTTCCCAAGAAATTCTACTCGGCAATTCCAATAGTGAAAACTATCACATGATCCGCCCTAATTGTACGGGCAGATAATATGTATGCATGGTCTATAATGAAATTTACAACAGAGATTCACTCGCTCATGATTCTACCTAACACGGTCTACTATGCGGGGAGGCGTTTTGGCTCAAAAAAAGTAGAATTTTAAAAAAATCTGAAATTTTTCATAGATGTTTGTGTTAGTGTTGCAAGCATGCTTGACAATTTTCATGCAAAACGGAGCAGCAGCGTTTCCTTATGTGTTGATTTTAATTAATGGATAATAACAATGCACATGCTTTCATGATGCAATCGATTTTAAGAACTAAAAAAGGCATTCGAGTGTTATTATCATTTGTAATGCATTGCAGAATAAAGAGTTCAATGTTTGTGTACCACCTTCTTTATTTTGTGCATCAGGTGTATAGGGTCGAATTACAATTTTTTATCGAAGTACATTGCAAGCGAATTAGATTCCAATTACTTTTTTATTTGTTATTGCCTATCTTTCTATGTATGTAAAATTTTACATGCAATCAATATAAATTTTCAAATGCCCGTGGCAACGCACGGGCAGTCTACTAGTAATAATAATGACATAGTCCGCAGGATTAATGATTTGTTATTGAGAAATATCTCATTTTGTTTTGGAAGGTTATCGAGGAAAATATTACACCTATATTTTAGGAAGGTAATTTCAAATATATGGTGCGAGTTTTGAATTCTTAATTACCTATTTTATTTTACGTGATTGAAATGAATCAGAACCTGCCAAAGTAAGCACGAAACAAGATATCTCTTTCAATAGGATTTGATTTTTTTAATGAGGAGGAGAAAAACCAGTTGGTGAGGTGATGAAGGTGACGAATAAAAACCAGAAAAAATAATCCGTACTAGGCTACCAACTTCTTCATTAGAAATAGAGATACATTGCCCTTAAACACACACATATTTGGCAGTACTTCTCAATCTCCAGGTCTAGGATATCTCCATGTGTCAGGGCCAAAAGACGGTGGCCAAGTTACGTGCTCCCTCTGTTCCGAATTACTCATCGCAGGTATGGATGTTTTCCCGCCGTCGCGTCACGGCCACAAACCCCAGGAACCAAACTGAGACCGCGTATGAACAACGCCAACACAAACCCTCAAAAAAAAACGCCAACACGAGCACGGAGAAAAACAACTGCCCAGACCACGGTGTGATCGGCCGAAAAACCACAACAGTACGTTTCCGCGCGCACGAGACGTGGTCGATCCCGGCGCCCTCGCGGATCTCAGCCCACAGCCGCAACGCCGGTCGATCGATCAGTTCCAACAGAGCCGGACCCGGTCGGTCGATCACGAGTTCACAGCTCCTGTTCCGGCGAACGCTGGTCGGAGTGCTGCTCGGCGCCGCCGGCGAGGTACCTCTCGGCGACGGCGGCGTGGACTGCGGCGCCGGTGGGGAGCACGTCCTCGTCGATCATGAAGTAGAGCGAGTGGCCCGTGTGCACGGACCCGAGCGTCTCGTTGCGCACGCCCACGTAGTAGAACCCGGCGGGGACGGCCTGGGAGTAGAAGGAGAAGTCCTCGGCGCCCATCATCGGCGGCACGTCGCGGTAGCCTCCCTCGCCCAGGAGCGCGCGCGCCGTCGCCTTGACGTGGGCGTACATGCGCGGGTGGTTCACCGTCGGCGGGTAGAAGCTCTGGTTCTCGAAGAAGTCGACGGAGGCCTCGCAGCCGTGCACCCGCGGCTGCAGCGTCATCACCTCCTCGATCCGCCGCCGCAGCGTGTAGAAGCTCGCGTTCGAGAAGGCCCGGAACGTGCCGCCTAGCACCAACGGCGCCGCCTGGTCGCCGCCGTGGCTGAAGCTGCCGTTGACCATGGCGACGGACACCACCTGCGAGTCCAGCGGGTCCGCCTCCCGAGACACGAGGCTCTGCAGGCTGATGATGGTGGACGAGGCGGCCAGGACCGGGTCGGCGCCGGCGCGGCGGGCGAGTATCTGGGCCTTGAAGAAGCCGCAGCCGGCGAGCAGCGGCCCCGTCCGGGAGCCGACCACGGACGTCGGGTGCTGGTGCGACACATGGACGGCGAAGATGGCCTCCACGCCCTCCAGCGCGCCGTCCTCGATCATCCGCTTCGCGCCCGCGCCGGACTCCTCCGCCGGCTGGAACAGCAGCTTCACCGTACCCTGCACATAACCAAGTGCCACGGAGTACAATTTAAGTTTTAGATGAAAGTACAATTTAAGTTTCTCATTCGACTGTATTTCTGAATTTCATTAGTATGTTTTTCTCTTCTGAATATAAAATACACTATTAATTTGGACCCTATGCTAACTGCAGGTCTTGGTTCCCACATGTTTACAGAGTAGCAGCAGCTGGTGTAACAAGGACAGGTTTGATGAAGACGGCGACAGGAATTTGACATCGACATGACCACGCGTGCCCACAGACTTAAAACCCTTTGATTTGCAGTCACTGCTGAAGTGGTGGTAAATGACAATAATTCAGAAAAGATTATGATCATAGTGTAAGTTTTGCTTCCGCACACCACCCTTAAAAGTTTGCACGAGTCTTATGCTATAATAACCTACATGATGACCAGGCATTCCGTCGAACACGGGGCATCCGATCCACCTCCCGAAAGCAGTGAACCAAACTGAAGGAATGTTGTACCACCAGCATCGCATTACATTGAGAAAATGCAGTTGATCAAGCCGAACAAATTCTGTCCTTGGCGCAACGAGACGGATGAATGACCGCGAGCATATATCCGCACCAACCATGGCCACTTTTTCCAGCCTAGACGGCGGCGATCACGTCTTAAACGCTTGCAAATCCTAGTTGCTAATCATTCTTAAAAAATAAATAAATAATCCCACTGTACTCAGTAGCGAGGGCACACGTGAAGAGGAAGCTCGGGCAAAGCAGAGGGTCGCCGAATGTTTGTCCCGGACGGCTCGTGTCCTGACGCCGCCGCGACAGCTTTAGCACTTTACGCCGGGCGGGCGGCCGCGTGCCTGGCTCACGACGGTCTTATGACATGATTTTCGGCTAAGCACGCGCCTTTCGATCTTCTCTCGCAAAGCAAACCTAGTGCGTAGTACGCCCAAACCGCACGCATTGCAAAATCACATCGGCACAGCTAGAGCTAGCACGCAGCCAGTGTGGCAGAGGGACATGGCCAGAGTCCCTTGCACGGCAATGGTGGCGTGCGGGCAGACGGGAGGGACGCCCGGCTACAACCTACAGACAGCTATAGAGACCATCGTAGCCACTCGAAGGTGAAGTTCAGCGTGCTAGCTAGCAGACACTGATGGGAATTCAGTTGAGAGAGATTACCTTGAGGTGGCGCTCGCGGGCCTTGAGGATGCTGGCGGCGCCGAGCAGCATGGCGACGTGCGCGTCGTGGCCGCACGCGTGCATCTTCCCGGGGTTCTTGCTCTTGTGCTCCCACTCCACCGCCTCCTGCAATCAAACAACGTGTCAAACGAAGCAAGTTTGGTTGGAGTCGAACGAGAACAACAGGGGATCCCGGAGAGAGAGAAGGAGGGAGACGAAAGGCGATGAAAAGCAGGAGAAAAGTCTGTGGCTTTTTGGCGTGAAAAAAAACTGCCCGTTCGGGGCACTCAGAAAGACGGGGGTTTCGCATGGCAACCGGGATCCGCGCGTCCAAGGGCCTCACCAACGGCGGGTGCCGTTTCGGGCACCGGAACGAGGAGAATCTTTTTAAAAACCCATCTGTCATCTTTCTGGTTTCAGATGAAAACAAGCAGACGCTTCCGATGAACTCGATCGATGGATCGAGACTGCTCGCGGGCAACGTCCACAGGCCGCGTGTTCCTGCAGAGGCCACTCCTTTCTGTTTTGTTGTTTCTCTTCTATCTTAGTGCAATCATTCACCCAGCAACCACAAGTTAAAAATATGAGTTCAATGGTGAAAGAAGGCCCGAACTTGAAGAAAACTGGTCATTTTTTTCTAGTGGGGAATGGCAATGCATTGGTGGTGCATCTATCCTCCACCACCCCATTAACCAAGTGGCCACAAGATAAACAGCTTGAACAGAAAACAAACGGAGTAGGACTATGCAATAACGATGATGAGAAAATCTAAGAAACTGTGTGGAAGCTTAGTAGCATGCTGGGCTCGATCGTTTGTTATGGGCACTCAGAGGCTGCAAAAGGCGCACGTGCGCGAGATAAGAACACGTGTCTGTTCACGCAGCGGCGGCAGTTACTTGTACGTACCTGGATGGGCAGCGCGTCCATGTCGGCCCGGAGCGCGACGACGGGCGGCCGGCCGGTGCCGATGGTGGCGACGACGCCGGTGCGCGCCAGCGGGTACCGGAAGCCGACGCCCATGCCGTCCAGCTCCTCGCGGACCAGCCGGCTCGTCTCCACCTCCTCGTACGCCAGCTCGGGCCGCTCGTGGATCCGGCGCCGCACCCGCCGCAGCCACGCCGCCATCTCCGGCCGCCCCGCCAGCCCCGCGATCTCCTCCTTCCACCCGGACGCACCGCGCTCGCGCGACGACCCGCCGACGACGGCGGAGATGGCGACGTCGACGTTGTCGCAGATGGGGCCGCCCCGCCCGCTGGCGTTGGCGCCCTTGCCCAGCCTCGCCACGGCGCCGAGGACCACGTCGTCCTCCAGGAACGCCGCCGGCGACGAGGGGCCAGCCGACGCCACCACGAGCGGCGCCGCCAGCAGCACCAGCAAGAGAAGCACGGAGGTCGGACGCCCGCCCTCCATCAACGGCGATGGCGCTGCGCTGCACTGCTGCCGCTGGCTGAGCTCTGCGCGTGTCCGGGCACGAACAGGGTCGGATGGCTATACCACAACGAGGACACAACTATGCATGATGGGCAGCGAGCGCACACTGGAGCGGGGGGGAGGGTTAAATTAGGCCACCTGGCAGGGCGGAAACAAAAAATCTCCCTCCTTTTCCATTCCCATCCAATTCCCCCCGTGCTCGTATAATGAACCGCTCGCTCCCTCTCGTCACATTATTTCTGCCGCGTGGGCCCCGGCCGACAGCGACGCTTCGGTGGCCTCTGACAGCTCCCCCGCTGCTCGCTAGATTGTGTAGGCGCTGCGCCCCACGCAGGTTGCTATCAGCATCCGTGTAAAGGAAAAGGTATTTTTTTGCTTTCAGCATCAGCACAACGCTTATGCTACATCAACTTGCTAAACGAGCGATTATGTTAGCATGATAGTGCTTTTTTTCTCTTTTCAGTTTTGTATTCAACTGGCAAAATGGTACACATGGCATGAGATAAGAATGACCCAAGAAAACATATGGTATTATTACATCAGTGGTTGGGCACATGCCCCGCCGGCGGCATGCCGATCAGTTAGTGTGAACGCTCGCTTTTTTGGTTGCTGGGATTAATCTAATCTCGGCGAGACGGCAACGTTTTCTCTCGGGTCATTCTTTTCTCCGGCTGATTGGTTTTTGTTTGGTTCCTGCTATCGATCTGCTGGCTGGAAGCCAGGAGGAATTTAATTCGGTGGCAAGGCAGGTGGGAGGAGGAGGAGTAGAGCGGTGCAGAAACAGCAAAACCACCAGCTATGCATGGCGCGGCTTTTAATCCCGGGTGGAGTGGGGGCGATGGCTAGCTCATGCTGGACGCATGTATTTATTTCGGGGTCATGGATGGATGAACGGACAACTTTCGTGGCAAGTAGGTCTTGGCTAGTAGTAGACAGTAGTACTCTATCCCGTCCTTTTTACTTTACGTATTAAATTTTTGTCAAGTCAAACTTTACAAAATTTGATCATGTTTATATTTAAAAATATCAACATCTACAATATTAAATATGTATATACTACCAAATTACATTTCAGGATGAATCTAACAATATTGATTTGGCATTGTGAATGTCAATATATTTTTCTATAAATTTGGTTAAAGTAGAGATACTATGACTTTGGACACAACTCCAAATATGCTCTCGTCCCGTTTTATAAATAAAGCAACGGTCCATACAATTCAAGTTCAACAGCCCTCGACATTTTTTTAGAAAAGGAGGAATATCCCAGCCTCTGCATCTAGATGATGCATACAACCAATTTATTAATTATTAACACAAGTCCTTATAAAGTCATACAACAGTAAGACCAAAGTCACCATCTCAGCAACCTTTGTCATTACTCCTATCTAGCTGATGAAGGGACGCTAATGGTCTGGGTCTAATACCAAACAGACCTCGCAGCCAAACATAACATCTAAGACCTGAGGTCCCAACCAGGACGCCTGCCGGGTATGGGCATCCACCAGTCCAGCGTGCTCCTCAACCAGGACACATGTCGGGTATGAGGCCACCACAGCCACCTGCCACCTATCCATCTTCAGAGTTGTACTGCTGCACTGGCCTTGCCCGGTCTCGCTGCCGCCGACGCCACCACGACGCCAGACAGCGTCGACCTCCTGTGCGTGTCCGTCACCACACATCTGACGCCAAGCCTCCGCTGCTCCATGCCGCCAAAAGCCGCCGCCAAGAATATGTAGAAAGAAACACCGCTCCACCGAAAGGGAGATAGCACACCCCCACCCCTCACCTGCAGACCCTCCCATCCGTTCCTAATGTCCTTGGCACCGCCTCCAGGAAGGTTACGGTGCACGGGGCGCCGCCGACGCCCGATCCGCATCGAATCTTGGGCTTTCACCCGGACATGGGTCGGAGTGGAGAGATGGTGTCCTCAGCAGCACTTCCAAGGAGGAAAGCGACGCCAAAAGGCGGCGTCGCTGCTGCCGGCCAGCCAAGGCGACCAAGGTTTCCCTCAGACACCGATCTGTTTCACCAGAACACACCGGAGGTGAATCCAACAAGATCCAAAGCCGAACCAGGGACTGGGAAGGGATGCATGGAAGGGATCCAACAGCCTTCAACATACAACATCTGTGGCCACAGTACAGTCAAGCTCAAGAAAGCATAAAAGAAATAGAAAAAAACACCTAGTGGCGGCCGCGTAGCGGCACTACGAGGATGATAGTCGACGTGCCGAAGCCAGAAGCGCATCCATCATCAAGCCAAGTCGGTCGCGATCATGTTGCCTCGAGAGCGGGTGCCAGTGCTGCAGAAAAGTAAGGAATTTGAAGGAGTCAGGCGCCTTTCTCGGAAAAACCTTCTCTATCACCATCTTATTCTTAGTCGTCCAAAGAGTCCACGACATCGCTGCAAAAATAAGCCAAAATAGGCGGCGATGACGCGACGGCTGTAAAGCTCTATGTTGGAGAAACTCCGCGAGATTTAGGGCCTCCCATTCAGGCCCCAATGCCTCGCGGGCGTACGTCCAAAGTACGCTCGTCGCGGTACACGAGAAGAGGATATGTGTGCCGGTCTCTGATACCGCACAGAGAGGGCATACACCATCACCAGGTCCGTGCCGCTTAACTACCTCTATCCTCGAGGGGAGGTGATCGTGTAGTACTCCCTCCGTTTCTTTATCTAAGGTGCATTTTTTTTACAGAAATTTCACAATGTAAGGTGTATTTGTTGTAATCTCATTTAATCCCTCTTTTACCCCTCCACGTCCGACATACATGGTAGCTATCCTCCTGATGCTAAAATCAAGCCAAGCACTTAATGCGTTTTGTTGGGAAAAAAAGCGAACCATCATTAATTAGGAAAATGTATATCCTCCCGTCCCATGCAATCCCATTATTTTATTGTTTCCTCTTTGAGAGCGTATAGAACAATTTTCTCTACCTGATCTAAGCCTTTTCCTGAGAACAGAAAGCATCACACGAACAAAACTTTTGAACGGACGCCTTTTCTCTTCCACCATGGATCCGTTCACGCTAGAGGAAGATAGGTTCAACTCGTTGCTACATGTTTTTAGCCAAGAGGATGATCCCTCTATGGAACTGTTCAGTCAGGTGGAAGAAACGGACGAGTCCTTGGGCCTGTTTAGTGAGGTGCAAGACCACGGCCGGTGTCTCGCCGAGGACTCGTCGCCTCTGTTGTCCGACGTGAAGCTCGCCGACCAGATTTTGCATGATGTGGCCACGTCCGACAACGGCGATGTCCAACAAGCCGGGTTATTGCGCACACATGCTGCTCGACATCCGGTCTGTAACTTCTTCCAAGGCCGGAATCGCCACCGTCAACGAGGTCGTGAACTGCGTGGTGCCCGAACCATACGCCGCATCGGCCTCTTCAAGCATGCCATGTCAAGCAATGCTCGGCGCACTGTCCTTTGCCGTATGTACGGAATATCCATCATGTCAAATAACATCACCGATTTTTGGTTAGTCCCACTTATACATTTGCTCTTATCCATCATATCTGTACATGTACTAGTATGACATGCCTTGTTCTAACTTTTAGCGACACAACTGGAGGCGTTGATCAAGGGGAGCACCAATATGGCAAGGAGAATGATAAGAGCAACGCGGTAGATGACAAGGCCATCAAGAATGATGAGGTCGATAGCGATGCCGAGACCATCGATTCAGAGTTTGAAGCAATGCAAGCTGCCAGAGCAAGTGAAGTGGGTGTGGAACGATTTTATGCCCCAAATTCAATGCCGGACTCGGTACCCCCAGGAATGGAATCATATAGGGATTTCATACTGAAGTCCTTGATGACATCGTATGATCCAAAAATGATGAAGAAATAACCACATAATCAGTGACGCAACTACTCTCCGCTTAGCACTAAATATTTGGTGTGATTTCATAAATTGTCAATGTGCCCAAAGTCTTTTTTTTATTGCATGAGTTTGTTAAGTGACATCATACTTTGGCATGAATGAAGCTCATTTTGTTGGTTACTGTTACTTGCAATGTTCTACTCTCAAAGCAATAGATAAGTCGAAGTCATGGAGTAATAAAAATCACCAAAAAAATTAACAACAAGTTCTTTTAAGATTACTTGATGGCATGGAGTAATAAGCATCAGAAAACAAAGAACAAGTTCACTGAGATTATGAATAAGGCTACAAGTACAGTACGAGTATGTTTAAATTCATGACTGTATAAGTAACGAAGTTGCTAAGATTATTACTGATAACAAGCCACAAGAAGTACATCAAGCATCTGGAAGGGCTTCAATAGCAGCAATTACAATATCAGCATCGCAGGGTACTACGTCCGGAAGCATTTCGAGTGCCGCCAGAAATGACTTCCTCATGTGCGGAACCTTGTACCGGTTACCTCCTTTCTGCTTCAGTACCTCGCACATGCATGACTGAAGGGTAAGAAAAATACGGTTGCTTCTCTCAGCCGGGTAGGTGTCATATGCTTTTTGCACCTTTGCAACAATATCACCAATTTTACCAGGGGACATCTTCTCAAAAAGAGCCTGAAGTGCAGCAAAGAATCCTAAGTCCAGAATGTTCAAATCAGGTGAGTTCGGCGGCTGACATGTAAGCCTAATATCCCATCCATCCGCCTGTGCCGCTGCACAAAACACACTGTCATTCACAGCAATATGGGTCTTTGCATTATCTTGCGGAATGTATATTATGCGTTCGCGTTCCGAAGCCGGCCACAAAGCCTTGATGGCAGGTAGCAGCTTGTTCACCATATAATCTCTACTGACATCCTTCGTCACCGACGGCAAAACCTTGGTTACCTCTTCCCCCCTCTCTCGGTAAGGGCTACGCCTCTTTGCAAAGTCCTGCTATGTGAACGGCCAAATTCCAATCTTGCCATCAAAAGTCATGACACCATGATCATCATAACGAGGCCTTGCTACTGCTGCCAAGAACATCACTTTCTCGATAAATCCCTTGCTCTGTGTGCTGCGATAGGGTTCTTCTTCATCAGGTGCCAAGTAGTAGTTCTGGGTACCTTTAGTGCGGTAGAACCACTTCTCATCAATGTGAATGACATTGTACATGCCTTTAAATCTGGGTTCTTCAGGCACACTTAGCTCATCCAACATGGATAAACAAACCCGAATCCGACCCACCTTGTTGTCATCAGTCAATGTGGATTTAATTGAATTTGTATGGCGCTTCAGTCTGCCCTCCTTCAACCTTCTCCATAAAGTTGTCTTCGCCATTTGAAGCTCATTAGCAAGATCTTTGAGCGTAGTTCTTTTGCTCAATTCAATCTTTTTTATGGCATCTGAATCAAACGGTATCTTCTTGCGGCCACAAGTTTTCACCCTTTTGTTTGCTACTCCATGAATACCACCGGCTTTCTTGCCTCTCGACCATATGTTTTGAACAGTCCGGTAATTAACTTGACAAAGCTCTGCCACCTCGTCAACCACCCCTTGGTTTAGTACGCCTTGATTTGTCCGCTCTAATAGCATAGCATAAATTTCTTGCTTTTGATGGTCTGGGTACCATCTTCGCTTCTTTTTTTGATTAGCATTTGAGCCTACAGAATATTCAGAACAAGAACTGAATTACTTTCAGCTAAAAAGAACTAACATTCTCTACAGAAATAACTCATGCAGAAGACTAACCATTGTTGCTGCCGGTGTCAGCTACTTCAGCTTGTACTCCAGGGTCACTCTCTGGAACAACACCTTTCTTCAACTCCACACGGATGCATGGGTTAATGTTGCCGGCGGGGCTGGTTGCATCATTGCCACTGCCATTTACTGAAGATGGAACACTTTCTGTACAGTCACCTTGGTTAACGTCGGCAGGGCTGGTTGCATCATTGCTGCTGCCATTTAGCGAAGATGGAACAACTTCGGTAAGGCCGCCTTGCCACTTCGTCAGAGCCGGGCGCATTCTGCTGCGACCAGCCAAGCCCAAGCGTCGACGACCACGTCGAGCGTCACTGGCGTCCCCGACGGCATTGTCGTCACCTCCACGGCCACGCCCGACGACAGGACCAGCAAGTAGCGCCGCACGCACGCGTTTAAGCACGACATCATGTGCACCACGAGCACGTCCGAGGCCCGCGTGCATACTGGCAGCTTCTTCCACTTCCGAGCCATCGCATCCACCAGCAGCATCTTCTCCATGGCCTGAGTCGTGTGCGCACATAGAACCTGCCGCATCAACTCCTTGGTCACCGGTGGTGATGTTCGCAAGATGGCAGGGGAACATGACAACCGTTCCCTGGATGAATACTTCACCGGTCCGGCGCGCACGAGAATCTATAAGAACATGTTCGCTGTCGAAGAGATAGGCCCTGGTTGTACCAAGCCGGATCGCCCCAGGATAGAAGTTCTTCCTACTTCTGAGCGAAACCATCGTGCAAAAGGACACCGGCCACCACTTCTCCGCTGGATTCACCGGCGGCTTGCACTGTATTCCATCCTCTGCGTGGCCTCGTCCACCAGCGCCTCGGTGATCCACCTGAGCAGAGATGGTGACACAACGGTTCAAGTACTACCCCGGAGTACATGATCTGGTTCAAGGAGTATGGAATACATACAGTACGTATACCTGTGAAGCCTGCGTTGCGTCCACTGCATGGCCGGGTCCGTCTGCATGTTGGCCTCGCGTGCATCCTCGCCCGCCGGCGCGTTGGCCGTGGCCGTCCCCGCGTCCGCGCCCGCCTGCGCCTTGGCCGTGCCCGCGTCCGCGCCCGCCGGCGCGTTAGCCGCGCCCCGCGTCTTCCGCCGGCGTGCGTACGTCAAGTCGCCCGTGCTCCGCAGAAGCAGCTCGCCTGTGTTCAAGGAGGTCCGCCTCATCGTCGGCTTCTTTGCTGGCATGAAGTCGATCATGCTCGCATCCATTGCCGTCATGGAGGGAATGCTCAACTTCTACATGGAGCCCGCAATAAAAAATTATCCTGCTAGTATTACTGCAAAAAGGTGAGATTGCACAAAAACATACCGTCGTCGGAGTCATCGGAAGCTAGCCAGTCATAGTCGTATCCAAGATCACAGGCCCGGTCTTCGTTCTCCTCAATTGAATCCCAATTAGGTGCTGGATGCAAGTCTAGATCAACCATGTTTTCTGTTGGCCAAGTACTGGAAGAAGGGGGAAATGAAGAAAACCATGGGGAGTTGACTCATTTTGTACACGAGAACATATTTTAAAATCTGCATTCTGTTGGCGCCAAGTGACTTCCCTCCCTTTTTCTCTCTGCCGCGCGAGCTCATTTTCCTATAGGAGGCAACAGAGTTATTTGCATCGCTGATTTCTTGGGATACGGGAATTGCATGTGCCATGCAAGGCCGACAGCGTATCTGCATGCAGCGGCCAAATCAGTGGAAGCTCACCTAATTGATTTCCACCGCTAAGCTAATACCAGGGGTAGTATTGTTCCAGATGCTCCAAAAATTGCTGCCTTGGTCACCGAGCTGAAAAAAATGCACCTTAGATAAAGAAACGGAGGGAGTAATTGCCAAACAAAAATCTTAATCTTTAAAGGGACGGGGTCTTTTCATAATGGAGACAGCCAAGAAGCAACCTGTGACGGGCAAATGACAGAACTTATATGTAGATTAAGAGGCCGTTCGGAAACTCTCCGCTCCGTAACTCCGTTGCGGAATGGAGCGGCATCCAATAAAATTTTGGCGAGTGGTAAAATGGGCGCTCTGCTCCCTGGCAAAGAAGCGGAGTATTACCGAACACAGGCTAAAAAGGGCCGGAGTGAGTAATATGGTTCGCTTGATCTCCACGTTTCGCTTCCGTCTTTGTGTGTTGCTCATTTCCGGCAGTGTTTCAGACGGCTGTGCAACGTGACGCTAACTGCAACCTGTTCCCATATTACACTGATGTCTGATGGAGTCTGTGATATTTCTTTCCCAGTGATTTGCATGTGCGTCTATACCACTAATGGCACATTATCACCTTTCCTTTTCATCTTTAATTAATTTGTGCAGCTGATTGTAATCACGTTTCGCTTCAGTGGTTACATCTGTGATCAGGCAAGCTTTCTTCTTCTTCTTCTCACACTATTTGTTTTCTCAACTTTCTTCTGCTGTATTGCACAGTGCCGCAGGCCAATAATTCCAACCAACGTGGATGATGCCGAGACGCACTGCTCGAATCAGTGCTCACCCCACGAAAAGCACAAACCAATCCACCTACGTGTCAATTTTTTTTTTGATTGATCTCCTATCATTGCATAACCAAACAAATGACATCGGACCAAAGAGATATAAAAAAGGGGATGGCAGTTTCTCCAATAAGATCAAAAAATATACATAGGTTTATTTTGAAACTGGTGCTCTAGCTTTGCGTTTGGGTGTGGCTAGCTCTCAGTTGATTTAGATTTAACTAAGTCTTAATCAACTAAGTCTTAATCAACTGAGTCTTAATCAACTGACACAACATGCTAGAGAAAAAGGAAAAACTGAAGAAGAAAACATTGCACGGATCTCAATGTAAGATCTTATGGATATAACACCAACTAAGACTTAACGAAGTCTTAGTCAACTAAAACTTAGCAAAACTATTTGCGTTTTGCATCTTCAAATGAGTCTGCTTCGATAATGTTTACCTGTCCTATTAGACTTAGACTTCTTGGCCAAGCTTTAGCAAGAATTAAGAGGGGGCTAAGTCGTGTGTTTTCTGTGATCAGGAGCACAAGACATTGGACCACCTTCTCTGTGGATGCATCGTCTCCCGGTCAATTGCCACGAGCTTCTTGCTTGGTGCCGCCTCACCATAGCTCCCCCGGATGGTAACACCGGCTTCTACAAATGGTGGAGCACTTGCACCTTGGCCCTACCTCCAAGTATACACAAGGGTACAACATCCCTCATGGCCCTATGGGCCTCAACGATTTGGAAGCACTGAAATGCGTGTATCTTCGACAATGCAAGTCCCTCACATGTACACATCACAGACCAGATCAAGGAGGACGCGCATGCCTGGGCCATGGCGGGCGCCAAAGGACTAAATAAGATTTTACCTACAACATGATCTCTTGTAACTAGGGTTGAGCAACCCTTTTTCTGTTGCTCATCCTCCGTCGGTCGTACCTTTCCTTGTATACATTTTTTTTGAAAAGGAGGAATACACCCGGCCACTACATCAGGGTGATGCTTGCAACCATTTTATTAATGCGCGGTTCGAAAACAAAGTCTCAGGTCCAGCAAAGGCTTACAAAAGGAGCATGAGAACAAAAAAGGATTGATAAAAGAATGCCACAGCCGGCGAAAAATAGGCCTAGATGATTAAACATCTATCCTATTATTTGATCGCCATCCTAGGGTTGCACCCTTGTATTTTCTTTCCCCTATCAATGAAATGATATGCGCCACGCATATTCATAAAAAGATAGATAAGAGGGGCAATTTAAGGTATTATGTTAAATCTGGCCTACAAAGTGATGGGTATTAAGTGTAAATCTGAAGAAAAAACAACCTGGGGGCTATTGCCCATGTTGGCCCTAATTAAGCTCCACCACAAGTTACTGTTGGGTAACGTTGCATGGGAAAAAAATGTGCACACGCAAGATCTATCCATGAAGATGCATAACTACGAGAGGGGAGAGTATATCTACATACCCTCATAGACCGTAAAGTGGCGGCATTTATTAACGTGGTTGATGTAGTCGAACACCTTCGCGATCCAACCGATTAAGTACCGAACGTACGACACTCCCGCGTTCAGCACACATTCAGCTCGAAGTCATCCTCGCCTTCTTCATCCAGCAACATAGGCGAAGTAGTAGATGAGTTCCGGCAGTACGACGACGTGATGACGGTGGTGATGATCTTGTTCCGTAGGGCTTCGTCATGCACTGCAGAAAAACTGAACGAAGGACTAAACTTTGGAGAGGGGCGCCGCACACGGCTCAGAGATTGTCCTTTGTTGTGTGGCGCCCCTCCCTCTCATATATATAGGTGGACGATCTTTATGAGTCAAACCTTGTAACAACATACGCAATTCACTTTGTCCGTTGGTATGTTACTTGCCCGAGATTAGATCGTCCGTATCTTCATACCGAGTTCAATCTTCATCGGCAAATCTCTACTCGTTCCGTAAGAGCATCTTCAGCCGCGCCCCCAGAAAGGCCTCCCCAAGCGATTTTTTCGCGCCGGTGCCGAAAAAACGGCCCGGTCGCGCCCCTAGGAGCCCGATTTTCGCCGGCCTGGGCCGAAATCAGCGTCGGCGGACCCAGGCCGAACCCGGCGCGCTGGGGGACGCCCGGGGGCGCCGGGGCGAGCTGTTTTGGCGCGAAGCAGCCGCGGGCCTGCCCAGTCAGCGAGACCGGCGCTTCGTCGCCCTCATCGCCTCGGTTCCCACGGGAATCAATGGCAAGGCTGTCGCGCTACCGCCGCCGGTCAGCCTTGCCACTGATTCCTCACGGGCGGTGCGTCACGGGGCGGCGCGGTGACACCTCCCCTCCCGCGCACGCGTACACATGGGCGCGGCTATATAAGTCGTGGCCTCCCTCGCCTCTGGTCACACCAACCCTAGCCGCCGAGCTCTCCCTCTCCCGTGCGCCGCCGTCGAGCCTCCCTCTCCCGTGCACCGCCTCCGAGCCCTCCGAGCACTTCGACAGCCCCGGCGATGGCCGAACAGTTCCCCGACGACGAGGCGGTGGCCAACGGCTTCGGCCGCCGCTCGCTCCACGAACAGGAGTCGTGGCTCCTGTTCGAGGCCAACATCCCGGCGCCGCCGGACGTGCGTGCCGGGCCGATGGGGTGGAGGCTCAGCAACGGGGGAGTGCCCATTCCCCCGCTGCCCGACGCCGTGGCACGCGCCCCCTAGTTCGCTGTGACGCCCCGATTCAATCGTACACTAATCATGCACGCAAATGTGTACGATCAGGATCAGGGACTCACGGGAAGATATCACAACACAACTCTACAAATAAAATAAGTCATACAAGCATCATAATACAAGCCAGGGGCCTCGAGGGCTCGAATACAAGTGCTCGATCATAGACGAGTCAGCGGAAGCAACAATATCTGAGTACAGACATAAGTTAAACAAGTTGCCATAAGATGGCTAGCACAAACTGGGATACAGATCGAAAGAGGCGCAGGCCTCCTGCCTGGGATCCTCCTAAACTACTCCAGGTCGTCGTCAGTGGGCTGCACGTAGTAGTAGGCACCTCCAGTGTAGTAGGAATCATCGTCGACGGTGGCGTCTGGCTCCAGGGCTCCAGCATCTGGTTGCGACAACCAGGTAGAAGGGAAAGGGGAAAAGAGGGAGAAAAGCAACCGTGAGTACTCATCCAAAGTACTCGCAAGCAAGGAGCTACACTACATATGCATGGGTATATGTGTAAAGGGCCATATCAGTGGACTGAACTGCAGAATGCCAGAATAAGAGGGGGATAGCTAGTCTTAACGAAGACTACGCTTCTGGTCACCTGTCTTGCAACAGGTAGTAGAGAGTAGACTGAAGACCTTCAAGTAGCATCTCCAAGTAGCATCGCATAGCATAATCTTACCCGGCGATCCTCTCCTCGTCGCCCTATAGAAAAGCGATCACCGGGTTGTCTGTGGAACTTGGAAGGGTGTGTTTTATTAAGTATCCGGTTCTAGTTGTCATAAGGTCAAGGTACAACTCCAAGTCGTCCTGTTACCGAAGATCACGGCTATTCGAATAGATTAACTTCCCTGCAGGGGTGCACCACATAACCCAACACGCTCGATCCCATTTGGCCGGACACACTTTCCTGGGTCATGCCCGGCCACGGAAGATCAACACGTCGTAGCCCCACCTAGGCACAACAAAGAGGTCAGCACGCCGGTCTAAATCCTATGCGCGCAGGGGTCTGGGCCCATCGCCCATTTCACACCTGCACGTTGCGTACGCGGCCGAAAGCAGACCTAGCCTAGTGGCGTTCCAGTCCAATTCGGCGCGCGCCGCTCCGTCGCTGACGTCTGAAGTGCTTCGGCTGATACCACGACGTCGGGATACCCATAACTACTCCCACATAGATGGTTAGTGCGTATAGGCTCGTAGGCGACTCAGATCAAATACCAAGATCTCGTTAAGCGTGTTAAGTATCCGCGAACGCCGAACAGGGCCAGGCCCACCTGTCTCCTAGGTGGTCTCAACCTGCCCTGTCGCTCCGCCACAAAGTAACAGTCGGGGGCCGTCGGGAACTCAGGCCCACCACTACCTGGATGGAGCCACCTGCCCCTTCAGCCCCCATCTCCGAACAGTATCACAGGTAATGTAACAGTGTAAAGTATATAGTATATGCCCGTGATCACCTCCCGAAGTGATCACAGCCCAGTAGTATAGCATGGCAGACGGACAAGAGTGTAGGGCCAATGATGATAAACTAGCATCCTATACTAAGCATTTAGGATTGCGGGTAAGGTATCAATGACTGTAGCAGCAATGACAGGCTATGCATCAGAATAGGATTAACGAAAAGCGGTAACATGCTACACTACTCTAATGCAAGCAGTATAGAGAAGAGTAGGCGATATCTGGTGATCAAAGGGGGGGCTTGCCTGGTTGCTCTGGCAAGAGAGAGAGGTCGTCAACTCCGTAGTCGTACTGGGTAGCAGCGGCGTCGGTCTCGGTGTCTAGCGAGAGAAGAGGGGGAAGAAACAATAAACATAATGCAAACAAATGCAAGACGATGCATGACATGACAAAGCGTGGTGCTAGGTGTGCCCTAACGCGGTAGTAGGTGATACCGGTGAAGGGGGGAAAACATCCGGGAAAGTATTCTCGGTGTTCCGTGTTTTCGGGCAGAGGAGCCGGAGGGGGAAAGTTGCGCGTTTGGTATGTTAGGGGTGTGTGGCGGATGAACGGGTTGCGTATCCGGATTCGTCTCGTCGTTCTGAGCAACTTTCATGTTGAAAATATTTTAATCCGAGTTACGGATTAAAAGATATGATTTTTAAAAGATTTTAACAATTTTGGAATTTAATTATTTATTTAATTAATTCGAAAAAATGTATTTATGATGTCAGCATGATGTCATGCTGACGTCAGCAGTCAACAGGGGTTGACTGAGTCAACCCTGACATGTGGGTCCCGTTCGTCAGTGACTGTTAACTAATTACCCTAGTTTAGTTTAATTAACAGTAGTTAATTAGGTTAATTAGACATTAGGTTAATTAATCAGGATTAATTAAATTAATTATTTACTTAATTAATTAATTAATGTTTTAATTATATTAGTTATTATTCATTTATTTATTTAATATATTTATTTATTTATTTATTTACTTTATTTATTTAAAAAAACGTTATGGGGCGGGGCCCCCTAGTCAGTGGCCCGGGGGGGCTAGCGGGCACAGGGCGGTGCGGGTTCGGGCGCAACCCGCACCCGTTCGTTCGGGCGCACGCCCAGGAGGGTGGGCGGAGCCGGCAGGGCGAGGGGAGCAGGGGAGGCCGGTGGCCAGCGGTGACGGACGCCGGTGGAGCGGCGAGTAGAGGCGCGCGGGGAGGCGGGCGCAGCACGGCATCAGCAGCGCCAGCAACGGGCGGAGGCGGGGCACGATGCAGAGGAGCGAGGCACGCGCGAGTGGCGCGTCCATGCGGGGCTGTCGGCGAAGGCGGGGCGCGGTCCG
>NC_057812.1:632965364-632972714 GCF_018294505.1 Triticum aestivum | reverse complement strand
TATTATTTTAGTTTTTTGTGAAATATATACTTGGCATCTAATTTGGTATTTCAATTTAGTCCACTACCACAAAAACTCTAGTCCCCAAATAATTTAGTTTGATAATTTATTTAATTAGTGAAGGCATTTAAATAATTAGTTTTGCTACTATTTAAATCATTATGGTGTAGTTAAGCATTTCATAAAAGTTGGGTCTCACCACCCCATTTACCTATGATTTATTCGACACATTTAGAACATTTTAGTTTTATTTTTGGAAAACTTTTGTTGTTTGCCTATATTTTAAATTTGAATTTGAATCGGTTTCGAACTAACTCGAGATTAGCAACTACAAACGAGGTGACGTGGCATCATTAGTAGGGGATTACTGTAGCTTGATCATCCGGGCGTCACAATTCTCCTCCACTACAAGAAATCTCGTCCCGAGATTTAAGAGGGGAGTAAAGGGAAAGACTAGGTTACGAAACTCTAACGATCCTTCTTGGTCTTGGTTACTCTTCTCGAAGAGGTAGATCCACTACGTTGATGTCTTCATTTCTCTGCTGCAGGTCATCATGATGAAGTCGACGTCCTTTCTTCGGAAACTCCATCATCCTACGAACACGACCAAGGGGAAAAACTCCGAAAGAACGCATATCCACAAAGTTGGGCATCTGACGGTGAACTCAATGGGAAATACACACGGTACCCCACGAGTTGTATTTCAGTGAATTCGTTGAGTGCAATATACGATGGTACCAAGTTTCAAACGGGTAGGCAATCATTCGATGACTAGACAGAAGCTGGAATAGGGGTTTGAACAACGAGAATAACATGGTGTTTGATTCTAGGATGAATAACGGTATAGCAATTAGCTAGTGAATCACATACAAAGCCAGGTGCAAAGGATGCATTAGAATCCGAGTTGTAAAGAAGAGTCAGGTTTCGATCCAGTGGACCTGTGGGTTATGGGCCCACCATGCGGGTTGAAAGTAGGAAGGGTGGTGACATCTTGCACAGCCGCGACAGGGAGGCATGTCAGTGAATAGCTTGTCAGCCATGCCGACAACAACATCGGTACCAAGGGCGAGGGACGAAGAGAACCATTTTCCTGCTCGTTGAACGAGGCGGACCAATAGGCAAGGTTCTCGTCCATCGGTGGCTACCGGAATGTCATCAACAATAGTAACAGGGTCTTACTGACAGAATTGCACACCGAGGAGTTTACATACGCAGTAGAATATTGCTGCTTAGATCATATAGATCACAAGAAAGGTTCAAACAACCAATGGAAAGTAAAATATGATTATCATATTAGCCAGAACAATGGAAAGGAAAATGTGTTTAAACACATATTTTAGGGATATATCCTTCCCAAGGACAAGCAGAGCATGATATCCGTGGCAGGATATAATGTAGAAAACTCTTTAGGTAAGGGGGGAGGAATCTCATGATATTACCCATACAACGGTGTTAGGATAAATGATAAATAAAATTTAGCATCGTGCTTCAAATGTTCCTGTTGAAAATCGGAGTACCATTGACATGCTTCGAGATAGCATTGACATGGTCTTCAGGTGAAGATCAGACTTTGGAAACACGAAGGATCCATCAGGAATAGCTAGTAGAATAAGTATTACAATTTCCTCATGGATGAACGGATAACCTTGCTGAAAAGGAATCTATAATGATAGGTCCTCCAGCCGAGGGGGGGGGGTGCTAGGCATGACATCATGTTACCGGTTCATCAAAGGATCAACATCATAACTCTTGGAAAGTTGTCCCAACCATCATATCTGACGGAGATTCAGGTATGATTGGTGTCAGGATACCTCAGGCTCAGGATGCCTGAGAAGAAAGGTGCAACACAAATTGACGGGATGACACTGTAAGATTCTCGGGAAATGAACTATGAAGTGATTTCCATTAACAAGAGTTCATCATTAACTCAATGAGAGGATGAGGAGATGGCTGACGGGCTCAGCGACAATTCATCAAGAATTCCAAACGGATGGATTTCCATAATTAAGTGAACAAGGAGGTAACATTTGTCAGATCAAATGATATAAGGAAGTATGCTCGAGGAAAACATACACAATTAAACATTGGTTGAAAGGTGCGCCCGAAATATGGGTTGGGTTGCACGACCAATGTCAGAATGGTGATTCAATAATCAATAGCCTAAGAATGAACTTTCGACCATTAACTTCAAAGAGATAGGGTTGCTAGAAGGAAAGAATCCAAACAACACCGTTCACTTGTTGGAATTAACACAGGGACCAAGAAAGAATGGTGATGGTGAGAAGTGTTTCTATGTCAAGAATTCTCAAGAGGTGGAACAAATCTCAGAACATTCTTGACATAAAGGATGGTAATACTCCAAGGTAAAGAAGAACAATTGCTGGATAGCAAGGAACCCAAGGTATAACACCAAACATGTACCAGCTTGTGTTGGTGGGAAGGCAATAAAGTGGTCGATGATAATACAATTCATCGAGGGCAAAGATGGTATTTCTCATCACGAATTCAATTGATATCCTGGATGAGCTCAGAATGTTGATGATCACGACACCTTTGTCGCGAGAGTTCATGAAGATGTAATCGATCGGTGACGACATCAAGTCAAGTAATGATGAAGTGAAAGGTTATTGGAACCAAGGGTACGACACAAACTCGAAACCAAGCTTGTTGTTCAAGGCGAAATGATATGACGATGAGGATCGACGTAAGGTTAGTTCATCGTCGAAAATTGGTGCTCCGAGAATAAGGACCAGGTAGCACAGTTAGAATCGTCACGACAATGATATAGCCAAGCAGGCTAGGAATGGCGTGATCGGGTACAAACTCGTACTTATAGATGCTTACTGAAGAGTTGTTGAACCTTAGTGCGGACTCGGTTCAGTTATCGGTGTTTTTGAGTGTATAATAACTCAGAGCCCGTGAAAAAATTAGAAACAGTGGGAAGTTAACACTTGATGAAGAACTCATAAGAAGTTATGCAGTTCCATGATAATCTCGAGATACCAGGGGGTAATACTCGACGACAGATCAAAATAGAGGTTGGACTGGGGTATTGCTCTGCAGAAGACAAGTGCTTAAACTGGCACGAGAATTGGTATTTAAAGGAGAACATGGTCGGAACCACGATTGAAAAAGGCCAGATCCCAGATATAAGATGAACTTATACCAAGGGAATAATTAATTTTAAAAGAAGCTTCGATGAGAAGATCTACATCGTGTCTATGGGCATGAACACAAAGTTCAAGGTCGACTCCCACTTCTTCAATGTATAATCTTCCATTCACTTCTCGCTTTGATAAAGGCATTAGTGTTGAAAGTTTTACCTGGTGAAATACCAGATGAGTATGACTCGTGAAATCTTCCGAGTTCACACATATTGAGGAAGGCATAGGTCCAACCCATCCGGGCATCTTACGAACATATACCACAAACTTCGGGGTAATTAATACAAGCTCGAAAGTAGAGCATTGTTGGTCAAGCAGAGGATACAATGTACCAAAGGCATTATGTATCAGGGGAAAGAGCTCACAAGGTGATTAATTATGAAGGACATAAAATCCAACAAAGGAACCGATGGTCCACAACGGAGCTGGTGTGGGTATCGATACTCTATCAAAGGAAGAAGGAATGCAAGTGCACCGGATTATAGAAACAACTGACTAACTCAATTGTTAAATGCAAAGGAATTATGATTCCCAAATCAAGGGATCAGAAGCAATGCTCTGATTAGGGGTGGATAAGTTGAATAGCCTTAGGGTACAATCAAAGACAATTCGATTGGTCGAGAACCAATTCCAGTTAAAAGAATGGCAGCTCAGCCGGAAAAGTAATTTATAAGGATCAATGATGATTGCGTGTATTCGCAAACATATTGAGTCAATAGACCCAAAATGATAATGACAAGGAATGTCAATAAGACTACGAGACTTATGGGATTAACCATAATGCGAGCAAGCAAGAATTTCAAGAGCCAAAGGCTCCAAAGGATTTTCAGAAGATCGAATAATATTTCGAAGACTTTTGTGAAACTCATGAACAACTGGGGATGAGCGGATACTCGATAATTGCAATAATTAACCGTAGGGGTATTCAGGTGACAAAGAACAGCAAGGTAGTAAGCTCAAAGGATTATCGAAACAACGACGAGTTTTCAGGTTATCTTGTAATAACAAGACCAACTGGGGATGAATGTAAGAATAACAACTGCAAGTAGTTATCCATAAGGGTTTGCGGTGGAAGGGGAATTGCAAACGCGATGAACACAAGTTCTCGGGTTAACAGCGGAGAGTATCTTCAGGGTCTTCTGGTGCAGCAGACGATCATCAGTAACAAGGGGCTCTCCGGGTGAAAGTGATAACGAGATCCTATTGTTAGATTTAGTAAACTTCATTTAACCCGAATAGAGGAGAGATCAGCGTCCCAGAGTAAAGGTCGAGGAGTAAAAGATCCTAGTACCACCCAATGGCGACGTGGGCCCATGTTAGTAAAAGTTTTGTAAAGTCTAGACTCGACTTCGGCCAAGGAGTTGGAAAGGGGATTCCTACAGGCAGTCGGCTCTGATACCAACTTGTGACGCCCCCGATTCAATCGTACACTAATCATGCACGCAAATGTGTACGATCAGGATCAGGGACTCACGGGAAGATATCACAACACAACTCTACAAATAAAATAAGTCATACAAGCATCATAATACAAGCCAGGGGCCTCGAGGGCTCGAATACAAGTGCTCGATCATAGACGAGTCAGCGGAAGCAACAATATCTGAGTACAGACATAAGTTAAACAAGTTGCCATAAGATGGCTAGCACAAACTGGGATACAGATCGAAAGAGGCGCAGGCCTCCTGCCTGGGATCCTCCTAAACTACTCCAGGTCGTCGTCAGCGGGCTGCACGTAGTAGTAGGCACCTCCAGTGTAGTAGGAATCATCGTCGACGGTGGCGTCTGGCTCCAGGGCTCCAGCATCTGGTTGCGACAACCAGGTAGAAGGGAAAGGGGAAAAGAGGGAGAAAAGCAACCGTGAGTACTCATCCAAAGTACTCGCAAGCAAGGAGCTACACTACATATGCATGGGTATATGTGTAAAGGGCCATATCAGTGGACTGAACTGCAGAATGCCAGAATAAGAGGGGGATAGCTAGTCTTAACGAAGACTACGCTTCTGGTCACCTGTCTTGCAACAGGTAGTAGAGAGTAGACTGAAGACCTTCAAGTAGCATCTCCAAGTAGTATCTCCAAGTAGCATCGCATAGCATAATCCTACCCGGCGATCCTCTCCTCGTCGCCCTGTAGAAAAGCGATCACCGGGTTGTCTGTGGAACTTGGAAGGGTGTGTTTTATTAAGTATCCGGTTCTAGTTGTCATAAGGTCAAGGTACAACTCCAAGTCGTCCTGTTACCGAAGATCACGGCTATTCGAATAGATTAACTTCCCTGCAGGGGTGCACCACATAACCCAACACGCTCGATCCCATTTGGCCGGACACACTTTCCTGGGTCATGCCCGGCCTCGGAAGATCAACACGTCGTAGCCCCACCTAGGCACAACAGAGAGGTCAGCACGCCGGTCTAAATCCTATGCGTGCAGGGGTCTGGGCCCATCGCCCATTGCACACCTGCACGTTGCGTACGCGGCCGAAAGCAGACCTAGCCTAGTGGCGTTCCAGTCCAATTCGGCGCGCGCCGCTCCGTCGCTGACGTCTGAAGTGCTTCGGCTGATACCACGACGTCGGGATACCTATAACTACTCCCACGTAGATGGTTAGTGCGTATAGGCTCATAGCCGACTCAGATCAAATACCAAGATCTCGTTAAGCGTGTTAAGTATCCGCGAACGCCGAACAGGGCCAGGCCCACCTGTCTCCTAGGTGGTCTCAACCTGCCCTGTCGCTCCGCCACAAAGTAACAGTCGGGGGCCGTCGGGAACTCAGGCCCACCACTACCTGGATGGAGCCACCTGCCTCTTCAGCCCCCATCTCCGAACAGTATCACAGGTAATGTAACAGTGTAAAGTATATAGTATATGCCCGTGATCACCTCCCTAAGTGATCACAGCCCAGTAGTATAGCATGGCAGACGGACAAGAGTGTAGGGCCAATGATGATAAACTAGCATCCTATACTAAGCATTTAGGATTGCGGGTAAGGTATCAATGACTGTAGCAGCAATGACAGGCTATGCATCAGAATAGGATTAACGAAAAGCGGTAACATGCTACACTACTCTAATGCAAGCAGTATAGAGAAGAGTAGGCGATATCTGGTGATCAAAGGGGGGGCTTGCCTGGTTGCTCTGGCAAGAGAGAGAGGTCGTCAACTCCGTAGTCGTACTGGGTAGCAGCGGCGTCGGTCTCGGTGTCTAGCGAGAGAAGAGGGGGAAGAAACAATAAATATAATGCAAACAAATGCAAGACGATGCATGACATGACAAAGCGTGGTGCTAGGTGTGCCCTAACGCGGTAGTAGGTGATACCGGTGAAGGGGGGAAAACATCCGGGAAAGTATTCCCGGTGTTCCGTGTTTTCGGGCAGAGGAGCCGAAGGGGGAAAATTGCGAGTTTGGTATGTTAGGGGTGTGTGGCGGACGAACGGGTTGCGTATCCGGATTCGTCTCGTCGTTCTGAGCATCTTTCATGTTGAAAATATTTTAATCCGAGTTACGGATTAAAAGATATGATTTTTAAAAGATTTTAACAATTTTGGAATTTAATTATTTATTTAATTAATTCGAAAAATGTATTTATGACGTCAGCATGATGTCATGCTGACGTCAGCAGTCAACAGGGGTTGACTGAGTCAACCCTGACATGTGGGTCCCGTTCGTCAGTGACTGTTAACTAATTACCCTAGTTTAGTTTAATTAACAGTAGTTAATTAGGTTAATTAGCCATTAGGTTAATTAATCAGGATTAATTAAATTAATTATTTACTTAATTAATTAATTAATTAATGTTTTAATTATATTAGTTATTATTCATTTATTTATTTAATATATTTATTTATTTATTTTATTTATTTAAATAAAATGTTATGGGGCGGGGCCCCCTAGTTAGTGGCCCGGGGGGGCTAGCGGGCACAGGGCGGTGCGGGTTCGGGCGCAACCCGCACCCGTTCGTTCGGGCGCACGCCCAGGAGGGTGGGCGGAGCCGGCAGGGCGAGGGGAGCAGGGGAGGCCGGTGGCCAGCGGTGACGGACGCCGGTGGAGCGGCGAGTAGAGGCGCGCGGGGAGGCGGGCGCAGCACGGCATCAGCAGCGCCAGCAACGGGCGGAGGCGGGGCACGATGCAGAGGAGCGAGGCACGCGCGAGTGGCGCGTCCATGCGGGGCTGTCGGCGAAGGCGGGGCGCGGTCCG
>NC_057812.1:632964305-632965354 GCF_018294505.1 Triticum aestivum | reverse complement strand
CGCAGCACAGCATCAGCAGCGCCAGCAACGGGCGGAGGCGGGGCACGGTGCAGAGGAGCGAGGCACGCGCGAGTGGCGCGTCCATGCGGGGCTGTCGGCGAAGGCGGGGCGCGGTCCGGGCGCATCGAGGCGCGGGTGTGCACAGCCGGGCGCGGCGACAGGCACGGGGGCGCGTCGAGGAGCTCGTCGGGGCGGTCGGGCGCGACGCGGTGACAGGGGAAGGAGAGGAGGGGCACGTGCGTGCTCACATCAAGAAGTAGGGTCTAGGGCAGCGGGTGTTGAGGAGGAGGGCGGAGACGACGGCGTCGAGGAGGCAGTCCGGCGACGCGGTCCGGGGCGGCGTGGTCTCCAGGCGGCAACGGGCGACGGCGTCGGGGAGGAGGATGGTGGCGCCGGGGACGGCTTCGGGCGACGGGTGGCGACGCCAGGGGCGTCGGGGACGTGCACCGGGGCGGCGTCGGGCGGCTTCGGGCTTCTCCCGATCTCGATCCAGAACTGGATCGGGGGAGGGGGAGAGAGCGAGTGGGGGGGCGGCTAGGGTTTCGGGATGGGGAAGTGGAGATAAGGGAGTGGGGGGGCCGGCCGGGCATGTGGGTGGGCCGAGGCCCAATGGGGGGAGGCCTTTTTTGTTTTTATTTCTTTTGTTCTATTTTGTTTATTATTCCTTTTCTGTTTTCTATTTTATTTTAGCTCCTCATTTATTTTAGCTTTATAAACTATAAAAGTAGTCCCTAATTTAGCGTTAGTAATTAGCTACTGCCACATAAGTTTGGGCAACAAAATAAAATAGTTTAATATTTTATTTATTGTAAAAGGCATTCAACTAATTGTTTTTGCTACTGTTTAAAACATTTTAGAGTATTTTACACTTTTATAAAAGTGTGGTTTCTCCACCATACTTACTTATGAATTATTTGGCTCACTCCGAACATTTTAGTTTTAATATTTGAAAACTTTTGTTGTTTGCCTTTAATTAAATTTTGAATTCGAACCGGTTTCGAACTAACGCGAGATTAGCAACAGTAATCGAGGTGACGTGGCATCATTAG
>NC_057812.1:632944095-632964295 GCF_018294505.1 Triticum aestivum | reverse complement strand
GGGGGGGGGCTGTTCTGTTTTGATTTCTTTTGTTCTTTTCTTTTTATTTATTCTTTTATCTTTGTTTCTTATTGTTTTAGTTTTTTGTGAAATATATACTTGGCATTTAATTTGGTATTTCAATTTAGTCCACTACCACAAAAACTCTAGTCCCCAAATAATTTAGTTTGATAATTTATTTAATTAGTGAAGGCATTTAAATAATTAGTTTTGCTACTATTTAAATCATTATGGTGTAGTTAAGCATTTCATAAAAGTTGGGTCTCACCACCCCATTTACCTATGATTTATTCGACACATTTAGAACATTTTAGTTTTATTTTTGGAAAACTTTTGTTGTTTGCCTATATTTTAAATTTGAATTTGAATCGGTTTCGAACTAACTCGAGATTAGCAACTACAAACGAGGTGACGTGGCATCATTAGTAGGGGATTACTGTAGCTTGATCATCCGGGCGTCACATTCGCCGCCGAGGTAGAGCTCGTGCGCGCCTCCCTCACCGACGAGCAGCTCGCCCTCCCCCAGTACGCTACCGACAACCACGCGACGTGGGCGGCGTACTTCAAGCGTCGTCAGGAGCAGAGGCTGGCGTCCACCAACGGGGCGCGGGTGGTGGGCGGCACGAAGAACAGCGAGGGGCGCCACGTGTGGTGGAGCGTGCCCGGCCGCATGCTTGAGGGCGTGCTGACGCACCTTGAGGGCGGCAACATCCCCCCGCTGGCATACCCTCCCCCGGCGGCCGCCCCCGCCCACCGCCGACGCGCCGGGCAATGGATGCCCAGGAGGTTCGGCTCCTCCTCAACGTCCTCCTCGCACTCCTCCTCACGCTCTTATTCCCACTCCTCCGGCTCTCCGGCGCTACTCGGCGTCAAGGCCGAGCCCGCGGTGGAGACGCCGCTCGGCCGGTGCACTCGCAGCACCGGCATCGTCATCAATGAGGGCGGCCGGCGCACCTCCTCGTCGGCTCCTCTGTGCTTCGTCAAGCCAAAGACGGAGTCGGGGCTCACGCAGGTGAAAACGGAGCCGGGGCTCTCCGACGTGAAGACGGAGCACGGCGACGTGGAGCTCGACGACGAGGCGGCTCTGAAATGGGCGCGCGAGGACTTCCTGAAGATGGAGAGGAAGCGCCAGTGCGCCGCCCTGCGGCGCTTCGAGAGCGCCGCCGAGGCCGCCACGAAGGAGTCGTCGTCCTCGACGACAGCGACGACGACGACGCGCCACCGCCGCCGCCACCAGTCCGCCATGGCAACGCCAGGCAGGGGTCAAGGAGGAGAAGGCCGCCGCCGACGGCGGCGGCGGCGAGGATGGCGGCGACCACGGCGACTACTCGGCTTTCAGCGATTTCTTTTTAGTTTATATTTGCTATGTACCGCGTCGCGAACATGTCTAATATATGCCGAAGTTTGCCAAAATTTAACCGTGTTTAACCGAACTTCGCCGAACGTTTTTTTAATTATACGCGTCTGGGGGCGGCCCTGGGGCCGGCGACTGGAGACCAACTCGCCCATAGGCCCTTTTTTGCGCCGGCTAGCCCCCAGGCGGCGATTTTAGGCGCCCCTGGGGGGCCAACGGCTGGAGATGCTCTAATACATCATCTCGTAACTAACTCCTTAGTCACTTTACTTGAAAGCTTCTTGTGATGTGTATTACCGAGTGGGCCCAGAGATACCTCTCCGGTACACGAAGTGACAAATCCTAATCTGGATGCATGCTAACTCAACAGACACCTTCGGAGATATCTGTAGAGCATCTTTATGATCACCCAGTTATGTTGTGACGTTTGATAGAACACAATGTATTCCTCCGGTATCCGGGAGTTGCATGATCTCAGAGTTGAAGGAATATGTATTTGACATCAAGAAAGCAGTAGCAATAAACTGAACGATCATATGCTAAGTTAACGGATGAGTCGTGTCCATCACCTCATTCTCCTAATGATGTGATCTCGTTATCAAGTGACAAGACATGTCTATAGTTAGGAAACCTTAACTATCTTCGATCAACGAGGTAGTCTAGTTGAGGCTTACTAGGGACACGGTATTTGTTTGTGTATCCACACATGTATTTAAGTTTTCGATCAATACAATTCTAGCATGAATAATAAACCTTTATCATGAATAAGTAAATATAATTGTAACAACTTTATTATTGCCTCTAGGGCATATTTCCGTCAATTACACCGTTACATAATTATTCTTGTGTTTTTGGAACAACTTGTAAACACATTACATCCCAACTCAAATTTACAACGCCCAATCCCCACTAGACCACATTACCGGAAGGCTTCTAGTGAACTTGACATCTTGATCAAACCCTCTACCATCAATCCCTGCCGACCCGATTTAGCGCCGGCTTTGGTGGCCATGGAGGCCCCTGTATAGGCCTGATCCCCCTCCCCCGATTTTCTTTGGCCTGGTCTTCATTAAATAGTTCGCCACATCAGATTTTTGCCTAGGTGACAGGTGGCAGGTGGGAGGAGGAGTAGAGCGGTGCAGACACAGCAAAACCACCAGCTATGCATGGCGTGGCTTTTTAAGGGCTGATTGGTTTGTGACAGACTTTGTCAAATGTTCCCACACCTAAGGTTAAACAAGTTTAATCAACTTAGATGAGTGTTGGGTTCAAGCCACACCTTAAACAAGCCACACTAGGGCCCTACATGGTATACACACAAAAATGTGGCAAGATTCCTTTAGGCTTGCTAATTTGTGACTCTTATTTTGATGAACTAATCTTAGGCAAGCTGGCAAAAATATGTACAAAGTGTGACAATGCAAGGCCCAGAACCAAACAGCCCCTTAACCCGGGGTGGGGTGGCTAGCTCACTGTGGACGCATGTATTTATTTCGGGTCATGGACAGATGGATGGGTGGCTTTTGTGGTAAGTAGATCTTGGCACCTAGCACTGATATGGTTCTTTCTGCAAAAAAAAAGAAAAAAGGAAAAATAAGTGATATGGTTCGCTTGATCTCTACGTTTTGGTTCCGTATTTGTGTGTTGGTCATTTCTGGCAGTGTTTCAGACGGCTGCGCAACGTGACTCTAAGCAAAAGCTGTTCCCATAATTTGATCTAAATATAACACTACACTGATGGAGCCTGTGATCTTTCTTTCCCAATGATTTGCATGTGCGTCTATACCACTGATGGCACATTATCACCTTTCCTTTTCATCTTTAATTTGTACAGCCGATTGTAATCACGTTTTGCTTCAGTGGTTACATCATTTTTTTTGAGAGATGCTTTAGTGGTTACATCTGTAATAATCAGGGAAGTTTTTTTAAGTGGGCCCCAAGTCTTCTTCACTAGTACTACCTTCGTCCTGATTTATTAGTCCACTTTATAATTTATGGTAAATTTTGTTCAAAGATTTAACTGATAAAATATTAGTGCGTGTCAAAAAATTATATCGTTGGATTAATATTTGAATATAGTTTTAATGAGATAATTTTTGGTAACATGTATGAATATTTTGTTAGTTAAATTTATGATTAAAATTTGGTACTACAAAATACAATAAGTACCCATACTAAGAGCAAAGCTAATAGAAGAGCCTGCTGCCGGCTCTATAGCACTGCCAGATCAGCTATATAGCCTGCTTATATACTAAACTGGCTACAGATTAGCTATAGCTTTTAATGCTTGTATGAAGAAAGATGCAAGGGAAAGGCATACTGATTGGTTGGCGCATGCCTTTAGTGCTGGTGCGGGCTGCATGGTGGCTCAATTCCATCGAAGCTTGTGCTATCGCTAGCGATTGATGAACCGCCGGCGCCCTTCTCACTCCTACTTTCTCTCTCCTCCAGTTGAGATTTTGCTGATGTGGAACATCTTATAGCCAGCTGACTAGGACCTATTATACTTGCTCTAAGGCTGGTCATAGTGGGAGTAACATAGGTAGTAACATAGATGCCACATAAGCAAAATTGGTGATGTGGCAAGTAGTTAATGAGGAGAGAGGCAAATAGAGTAACATAATATGTTACCATCACATAGCGGTTTCCAATGCATAATGAGTCTACAAAGTAATAAATGAAGGCAACTATGTTACCACACCTATGACACTACCTACTATGAAGGTAGTAACATAGACTAGTAACATATGTCTAAGTTACTCTCCACTATGACCAGCCTAATAGTGCCATATTGCGCGGTGATTCATGCCAATAATTCCAACCAACGTGGATGATGCCGAGACGCACACTGCTTGAATCAGTGCTCAATCCACGAAAAGCACGGGCAATCCACCTGCACGTAAATCTTTTTTTCCGAGTGATATCATAGTACCATTGATGAACCAAACGAATGATGTTACACTGAGGAGATATAATCAACGGGATGACAGTTTATTATTGGTATCTCCAAGACGGATCTCAAACCACCCGCATACGTCCGAAACACGCGGTCAGAAGCACAGAAGCCATCTGAGCGGGCATGTATCAGTGCGGTAAGCGGTTCTAACGTACTTGGTCCAGCAAACCCGAGACCAATTTGGGATGGCTTTGCGGGAATCCGGAAGCACACACGTAGGACTTCGACACCCTCGGCTCATCCAAAATCCTTTTCGGACCCCGCGTCTTCATCCTCCACATTTTCTCTCCTTTCTTCTTTTTCTCTTGCCTTTGCCGCCGCCCCAGCACCCCGCCTGCCACGCCACACACGTCCGAAAAACGTCTCTGTCACCTCCAACGTTCTAGTCGGGCTCCACCCCACTTCTCCTCCGTTGTCGTTCAACCCATCTTCTCTGACCGCCCTACAAGGTACCGTTCGCTACGGCTATACTCACCATGTCAGGCAATTGTTCGATGAATTGTTGGAGCTAAAAAAGTTTCCTTCTTCTTTCAAGCAATGGATTTTGATTTAGACTACATATAAGAGCACTATGTTTAGTCATCCGACGGCACATCTGACAAAGAGGGCTACATGGATGAGACAATGATGATGCAGGAGGTCCTTGAAGACACGGAGCGTGCAAAGGAGCATGTTCTTAATTTCAAGGGATCGATCACGGGTCATCGAGTGCTCAATCTCAACAGGGCACGCGGGCATTTGACACTGATGGCCAACAACTTTGCCCCCGATGCACTCTTCGCCGACCATTTTTGCCGGTGTTTTCGGATGCACAAGACTGTCTTTGATCGTTTGTACCGTGGCATTTGATCCTATGATATCAGCTCGGCTGCCCGGACTGAGACTCGGCTAGCCCGGCTGCCTTCCCCATTCCCCATGGGCCTCGAACTCACCCAAGTAGCAGCACAGGAGGGAGGAAGCAGTTGGGTGAGGAGCAACCAAGGCCATGCAACCCTTGGGTGTGGCGCTGAGGGTCTCCCCGTGTCGCCAGATGCGAGGGGCGGGGGAGATCTTTCAAATTCTACAATCTCTAGTATCTGTTGTGACAATTCTAGTAGGATATGGATGGAGCCATACAACTTTTGTTAAGTATGACACGCCGTCTTCACCATAGAGATACTATCACAAGACATACATACACAACAAATATTTAGAAAGCATAACATAATGAAGCGCGGCTTTACTGAATTTTTAGAGCGGCCGCACCGGCGCATGAATAATAAATTCATAGAAAAAAAACGACACAATCTTTTTTTTAAAACTGAGTTTTTGGCATCCAAGTTGGTTGAGTATGCACAGTACGTGCAATTGTTTGTGATGTTAGGACATTCGAGAAGGTTGTGGCAAAAAAAAAGCTTTCAAAGAAACACAAAAAATGCAGTGTACAGACCTGATTTTGTTTTTTTTGTTGTGCATGAGCTGCTCAAATGTCATTTTAGCACAAAATTTTGCACACTCATAGAAAACTCGAGCATCTTGGGTGTTGAAAAAAAGTTAGAATTCTTGAGCTGCTATTTTTCTGAATTTACTGTTCATTAGATCATCTAAGCCCAGACATCATTATGGATTACTGAATCTAATGTACTCCCTACTAACTTTGCAGTAGACCAATGACAACTAATACAGATTGGAGGGAGTACAAATTTTGACCGATGGACGGTGGTTCCCCGCCTCTTTGTGCTAGAAAGGCTGCCATAGCAGCAAGCAAATAGCATGACAACACCAATAGTCATTCCCGGCATAGACTTCGAAAAAGAAGGGATATTCAATTTGGTGTCTGGGCTCATCTGCACCTGATGAACAGTAAATTTCAAAAAATGCTAAATAATTTTAAAAATTCTGATTTTTTTAGATAAAAGATATTACAGTGCGTGATGTTCGTGCCAAATTTCAGCTTGTTTGGACATCTGAGAAACCCATGATAAAAGGACAAGATTAGTAAAAATTGTACGTGAACAATAAACTCTCTTACAACCCTGAAATTTATTTTTTTTGCTAAGAGCTACTGAAATGTCCAAACTCCACGAATATTTGGCACGAATTTCCCACACATGAGCATCTAGCATCACAAAAAAATCTAATTTTTATTTTACTATTTTAAACAAATTTACTATTCACCACATCTACTGCAGACGCACCTGGAAGCCAAAACACCGTGTCAGAAAAAGAAGGCAAATATACTCTCCGATCGACACGCGCAGCCGTTCGGATGTGACCACGGCGTGTGTTCTCAACGTGTCTGCTTCACAAATCCGCGTCGCTTTCGCCAAGTTGGACGCCGGCGCCGCGTCTCCAGGGTCCATACGTGCATGATGCATCAGTCAGTGGTCAGGTATGAGACGCTTGGCTGGCGCACAGCGCGACCGAGCGTGCGCGCACGTTGAACTCGTGGTGGAAATGAGCTGAGCAGCAGAGCAGGTCCGTCCTTATCCTGGAACCCTTTGCGGTCCCGGCCACATTTCCTTGGACCAGCGCTGCGGCACCCTCTTGTCAAGTATGGATGGATGCAGCGTTCCCATCAGACACTTGTGGCGAAAAGCTCATGTTTTCTATATTCTACATAAAATAAACTCATGTTTGCAAAAAGAGAAGAAGTTTGACATATGCCGGTGGAATGTCCGGTTTGCCCATCTAATTACTTACAGTACTTTTTAAGGTTTTTGCAGGGAATACGATTCCCAGGTTTCATTGCTCAATTCCAAACAGGTGTATAGTATACGAGTGAGTTTCTCTTTTTAAAAAGGAGGAGGACTCCCAACCTCTGTATCTGGGCGATGCATGCGGCTATTTTATTAATTATTCACAAAACATCTTACAAAGAAATACAATTGTAAGTCTGAAGCCACCTTTAGGCAACATTTGTCGCTACTCCTATCTAGTTGATGAAGTGATGCTGATAGTCCGGGTCTAATACCACAGACCTCACAAGCAAAACTAACATCTAAGATCTGAGGCCCCCACCAAGTCACTTGCCGGGTATAGGGCACACACTGGTCCGGCCGCTCTCAGAGGCCGCCGCCGCCAGCTGCCATCACTCCATCTTCAGAGCTGCACTGACGCATCAACCTTGCCCGGTCTAGCTGCCGTGGACGCCACCACGGCGCCCAACGACACCACCTCCTTGCGCACGAACTGCTGAGCACGTCGTGGTCGCCGCCTCTACACCTCAGCACCATGCCACCAAGTACTAACAGCCGACACAGCTTGAAGTCTCTGAAAAATCTGTCACGCGTAGCACCTATCGAACATGCATGACAAAGTGTAGCACCTGTCGGCCAGGCATGACTTGACATTTTCACCGAAGTTTCGTGCAAGACGAAGTCGCTCTACCTCCTGCCTCTGACTTCCAGCGTTGCTCCACAAACAATGCTCCCAAGAGAGAAACGACACCATAGTCCCACCATCGTCCTATCTGGAAGACCAGATCTTAGGGTTTCCCCCAGAGCAGTACGAGTGGGTCGATAGTAGTCACATGACGATGCCTTCATCAAGGTAACGACGCAGTACACCGCTATCGCCCGCCGTCGGCTCGGTTTTCACCGGCAACTATGTCTCCCCGACTCGCAGCCGGTACTAGATGACGGATCCCGAGATCCGAACACCCAGCCTCAGGCTGACCACCTCTAACGAAAAAGATGACCATCACCGCCGGCTGTACCGGTCAGAACAGATCTGACCGGAGATGCCGCCGACGAGACCACTAGGCCATCCACGCCGCCGCTGTTGATCTGAAGTAGATTGCACGCCGCTTCAGCCTAGCCGGCCGCCGCCGCCGCCCGAAAAGGCCGGCCTCTGCGCCCGCAGCCCACGCCGCCGTCCGTGATTGGGCCGCCCGCCGCGCCTAGCCGCTGCCGTCCGAGAACAGGCCGGCTACCCGTCGCCTGCCACAGCCATTCGCCACGCCGCAGAAACCGGATCGACCACGCCACCACACGCTAGGGGCCCCGCACCACCTTGAAGACGCGTGAGAGAGGAAATCCCCCGCCACCGCCGTCGGCCCCGGGCTTAGCCTGGCGGCGTCCCCTGGCGACGGCGGAGGGACGGGAGGAGGGGGTGCGCACCGGCGGCGGCTAGGTTTTTGGGCTCTGCCCAAGTCGCCACGGGAGGGGGGAGTTCGCACCGGAGGAGGGGGCACACGAAGCAGTTTTGACGTTGAGATTTTGTATACGTTGTCACGTTGTGCTTTTCTGTTTGTAGTTGGTCTCTTTTAATCCGTGATGAAGATTGAAGAGCATTTGATCTTATCCTGGCTGTGTGGATCACTGTCAGTTTACCACTGTGAAGCCAGGTAACCACGTGGGCCTTACGACCTTTGTGAACTGTCACCTGTTTTGGGGCAGTATTCAGGGGAAACACGTGCACGTAGGCCCCTTCAATTTTCCTTACACCAGAAAGTTACACGTCAGGCCAAAAGAGAGAAAGGGCAAAGATCAGAACGGCACTGAAGAAGAAGAAGCGTATGCATGGGCCACGAGCACCATCTGTTTCTCCTGATCCAGTGACATGCATGCAGGGGCCGGCCGGCCATATGCGGCTAGCAGGTGGAACAGCCAAGCAGCCACTTTTCATGCATCCGGAACTTAGGGCATGTTCAATACATAGGCTTAAGGTGATGCTTCACATACCATGTAAGATCGGATAACAGAAAAATAGGTTTGAATGGGGAAACATGATCCTTTTCAGGAGGTGGGTGCTTAGAGAGAAAAAGTGTGGTCCGGTGCATAAAGTTGGAAAAGTTGAAATGGAAAGGAGGGATGCATGTGTAGTGAGAGTCACTTTCTGTTTTTTGATGAGGTCCACTAGTAGTAGCTTACATTGAAGAGAAAAAATTAATACATATGCCTCAAATTACTTTTTATCATGAGGCACCTGTATCTACATGCCACCATTGTACATGCCCTGATTGAGTTCCGTGGTACACGCAATGGCAATCCTTTACAGAATCTCGTGGCATTGCCTGCTTTATTTCTTGCGGCTCCGTGTGTTGCTTGGCATTTTCACCTTCGACAGCTCATCTAATCGTCGACGTGGAGCCGTTGGCGATCTTGAATCTTTTCTGGTTGGTGGTGATTTCCCACCATAATTTTTGAGATCAGCATCGTGACGTAGGGGTTGGCATATGCTTAAGCTTTGATCGTGAGGCTCTGTTTCGGATCGCCATGTTGCGTTTTCTGGTGCGTCTTCTATATAGTAGTATATATTAGCTCACGTTTCTTCGAGGGCTTGTACGTTTCCACGAGCGGGAGACGACTTTATGTTGAGAAGATCGATCGAGTAGTCAAAAAGTTTGCTCATGTGATCATGTCTCATCGTGTTTTGTCCATCACACATGTTCGTTACCCTGGACAGAGCACGCCTTTGCTCCAAGACGATCGGACACTGCACGCCTAAACGCACCGACACGCCGATGCACGTCGGTTGGAACTCTGGGCACTGGAATATCACGAGTCATCACAAGCACATCTGTATAGAAAAGGAATTACATCCAAATTTTTATGGGTGTTGAAATATCCTTTCTCCTGCATCCATCGATGACACGCCATGAGAAAAGCTCGATGCCTTCTTGATCGAGCAAACAAGCCCGGGATCTTGTAGAAACAGCGGGCAGCGGCTAAGAAATCGTTAATATAGATCAGAAGACATCGGCAACCGTGATTCTCCAGGAAGAAGATGCAAAAGAACATGTACTCTATTATTCTCTAGTACGGTTTACTGTGGTAATAGAAGTATCAAAAGGGTGTAATAGCCACAGATGGCGACCCCGTCTAAATGTAAATGGGAGTCCAGCGATTAGAAGCATGCATGTTGTGGGATCTGATACTAATGCCCAACACATGGTAGGTCAGTTTCCTTTCTTAATTGCCTCTTTCACGGCAAATGCTCCCGTTGTAACGCACAAACCCATTTGCTATGAATATGAATCACAAAATTGCAAAATAGAAATAATAATAATAATAATAATAATATCAAACTTCAGAACCAACAATAAACTGTGCTTCATCAGTCTTCTTTCAACAAGATGGATGGGCACAACATTCATGTGTTTAGTTGATGAATACATAACAAGTACAATAGACATTGCGTGCGTACGTGCAAAGGATACTATATATCCCAACTGAAATGGTTTGAGATGGGAGGATGATGGAGGGTCTAAAGTCTAAACCGGTATCATGATTATTGTGCAGAAAGCTTTGCTGCAATCGACCACCAAATGCACCTTCATTTGATCCTTCATGATGGCGACTGCTCCTCCGCGGCACTCACTCGTATGACACGCCCCTCCAAGCTCTGCATAATTCAGATAACAATCCGAGACTCGCTTGTCATGACATTGGTTATTACTATTCGTTATGTAAATGACAAAGAGATCGACTACCCACGAACCTGTCGGCAAATTTCACATATTTGACCTGAGGCCTAAATCAATTCACAAACTGACCTGCTTTCAAAAAAAATTCACTCCGCTGACCCTTTAGTGTGGCGCCCGACAGCTGGGCGCCGCACACTACTATGCAGCGCCTCTGACTTAGGCGTTGCACCTCCTGCCAGCGTGGCAGCCCTGGTCCAGTTGCGGCCCCACAGACAGCAGTGCAGCGCCTAAGGCTTAGGCGCCGCACTGTGTATATTGCAGCGCCCGTGTCTTAGGCGCTGCACGTTGACTTAGGCCGCATCGGGCCAGCCCCTCCCAGGCAGTTCTTCCACCTCTGATAAGTTGCTCTCTTCTGTACAGAGACCGGCGGCGGCGCCCCCTTCGGATCCCCCCACACCCCCTCTCAGATCTGAAGTTTTGAGGCCTGGATTCGATCTCCAATTCTTCCTAGTACGTAAACTCTTTCGTTCCCTTTCTTTTCCTCCGTAAAATCGTTGCAATTTTAGGGATTTGTCCAAGATTAGGTGGAAACTTAGTTTTGCTTGGTTTGGATCTTTGTTTGTCCAAGATTGTGTGTTGTGATGGAGGATGTGTAGTCATATCCGGTAGTATATGATTCTTGTTAGTGAAACCTAGATTGTTTATTTTTTTAGATATATATGAGATGCCTAGTTTTGTAGATAATTATGAGATGTTGAGTTTTGTAGATATATGTGAGATGTTGAGTTTTTTTAGATATATATTAGATGTTGAGTTTATTTGAAATACGAGATGTTGATTTATTTGAACACATATGTCATACGAGATATATATGAGAATTTACAATTATTTATTCATTGAGTGAGAAGGAGATGTTGAGATTCTTGTAGATGAATACATATGAGATGTTTAGATGAACACATATGAAATGTTGAGTGTTTTCCGATATTTGAGATGAACTCATGTATGTTTATTGTTTGAAATTGTAAGGTTGGTTTGGCTTCTGGACGATGTCTACGACGTGCAACACCGGTCCTACATGATGCGCGAGAAGGATAAGGTAATAATGAGTACTCTAAATCTTTTGCAAATTTGCCTTTAGTTGAAATTTACATGCCCTAAGATTTGTCATTACTTGTTTTTTGCAGAAGCTTGAACCTCTGAAGATTCGGTATCACGGGGTCTCTGGTCCTGCCATGCCTTACGATGAGCGGTACACACCGTACATCAAGCAGGCAGGACTACTCCCGTGGATTCTGTTGGTCAGCCGGTCCACGCCGAATCTGAACGCTCCACTGGTGTCCGCTCTTGTTGATCGGTGGAGGCCAGAGACCCACAGTTTCCATCTTCGGACCAGGGAGATGACCGTGACGCTCGAGGATGTCTCGTTGATCACCGGTCTTGCTATCGACGGGAGGCCTCTATGTATGAGCACCGATTCTGATGGGTGGCGCGAGCAGATGATTGCTCTTATCGGTATGGCTCCTACCGAGGCTGAGGATGATGTAGAGGAGGGAGAAGAGAAGAAGAAGAGGGAAAGGAAGGCAGCTGGAGCTGCTTTCACGTGGATTCAAAATAACTTTGCGACGTGCCCTCCGGATGCAACTGATGATGTGATCCAGACACATGCTCGTGTGTATATGTGGTACATTGTGTCGAGGACTTTGTTTCCTGACTCCACTGGCAAGAACGCTCCATGGATGTGGCTGAAGGCGTTGACCGTCTTCGATAGCAAATGGAGCTGGGGTTCAGCGACTCTTGCCTACTTGTACCGACAGGTAGTTGGTCTGTTTTGTGATCAACTCATTTATTCATTAGCAATGCAAGCTTGCTGTCAAGTTAACATTGTTTTTCTTTCATATGTAGCTGGATGATGCGTGTTGCAGGATCACACCTAGTGCAGGCATTGGTGGTAATCTGCTTCTACTTTCTGTATGGAGCTGGGAGCGTCTGCCTGTTGGACGCCCGAAGAGCGTCAGGTTTGATCCTTGGTATGCAGATGAACATGACGAATTACGGCGCCCCACGTGGGCTTACAAGTGGGATATCGTTTCCGAGATGACAAACGATGTCAATCTCATGTACCAAAAGTACATTGCCGAGTTGGACACGATTACGCCTGAGCAGGTAAGGAGGTCATTACTTTAGTCCTTTCTCATGCTTGCTTGAAAAATAGTTATCAAATTTGCATTGTTGCCCTGTTTCATAGGTGGAATGGCAGCCATATGGCGCGGGTGAGAGCTTGGGGTACACCGCGGACTTCCGCCTCAACCCGATGTGCTTGCGGGATAAGGATCTCTGGCTTATGCGGTGCCCATTGATATGCAACTGGGCGGTTGAGTTTCATTTGCCACATCGCGTGTATCGTCAGTTTGGTCTTTTCCAGCCTCACCCGCCGGATTGGGTGAACACGGATAAAGCACTTCATAGGTAAGAGAGCATGTGTGCGTATTGTCTAATCATCGGGACTCCTTTTGATTGTGCTAATGTTTGGTTTTATACCACGCAGGTTGGACAGGAGAAGGCAACGGAAGATAAAGGACTGGGCCAAGCATCATTCTGCGTATGTTACCCGCTTCCAGCTTTGTGTGGAGCAAGCTCGTAGCACTGCACGCGCCCCGCTTCGTGAGCACAACTCACTTGCTTTTGATAACTACGTACGATGGTTTATTGGAACTACTCGAGTTGAGATATGCCCGCCGGCATATAATGAGGATATTCTTGAAGAACCCGTAAACTTTGAGGATCTAGCAAAGGGGAAGTACAACAGAGATGTCAGGCTAGGGCAAGGAGTGCCTGCTGTTCCGGTGATTAACTATGTGGTAAAGTGTTCCCCTCTTTACTTTCCTGTTGACCGTATTACACATGTTTGAATGGCTAACGCATTCATTTTTTCTCATCCGCAGCGCACCGAGATCAAGAGAGCAGCTGATGAGAGCCAGTCTATTCTGGAGAAGACACGGGTTGGAACTGGCAATGATGATGGTTCACTACGAGCATTCCTCAAGGTACATATCGCATTCACTATGAGAGCCAGTCTATGTTGCGAAGTTTGATATCTTACACACTTGTTCATGTTACAGCGTCAGGCCAAGAAGTTAAGGCGGTTATCGAACCTTCTCGGTTGCTGTGATCCTGAATATGATGAACCATCTGCCTCTAGGTCTGGTACACCATCAGACCCCACACCTCACAATGAGGGGGACGATGTGAGTTCCTCATATGCTTATGTGGATGATGAGGGTGGGATCACCCAAGAGGTATGACTAATCATTTAGATGTGATTCTCACTTGATTACGACATCGGCCTTCATCATATTGTTTCGTTGTGTGATAGGGCGATGAGCTTGATGATGACATGACTTTGGCGGACGCTCAAGCTCGGTCCGCATATGTGTTCAAGCCTAGGCAGCCCAGACGCCGGTACACGCCCAACGACTATGACAACAGAGGCAACCCAAAGGTGGTCGTAGGGACCTCGCGGATGGCTAGATTGGATGATGAGGCGGAGGAGGAGGCGGAGGCGGAGCCGCAGGCGGAGGAGGAAGTGCACGAAGTGGAGCCTCGTGCTCCTAAAAAGAAGAAGATTACCTGCAGGCGTGGCACCAGGAACACGCGTGGAAGGCATTAGTGCTTTGTGTTAGGTTGATGAACTTGTGAGGTTATGTTATATGATGAACTTGTGAACTTGTGAGGTTGATTAACTTATGAGGTTATGTTATGGTATTTGTGTTTGCAAACTTGAAGCAAACTTGAATTGTCTTAAATGATGTGATGTTCAAGTTATTTGTTCTCTTTGCTTAGCATGTCCAGTTTATAGTACTTTTATTGATGTTTTAGTTATTTGAGTGTTGCTGCACCCCACCCAAAATGGCATCTGTTTCTGCAGTTTTGCTTACAGCAACACTGCAGCGCCCAACATTTAGGCGATGCACTGTACTGTGTGGCGCCCAACAGTTAGGCGCTGCACTGTACAGTGCAGCGCCCTACCCTTAGGCGCTGCACTACTGCCATGGCTATCCAGAAAGCCAACAGTTACTCCCATGGCTACTCCCACTACATCCATAATACTTACAATGACTGCAGCATCACAGCAATATGAACAAACACAAATTTTATTCCGACGATGTTCATAACTTAAGATAATTCAAACATTAGTACGACATGGTTCACGACACATTCATTACAAATGACAAATGGCAACTTGCCCTAGAAGATAGTTCACCAACATCTCACATGCCCTCACAACTTCACAACACATTCATTAGAAGATAGTTGACGAGGAGTGCACCGAAGCGAAGTCCCTACTGAGTAGAGCGAGGCCATTTCCCCTTCTTGTCACGTGCCGAGTCCTCCTCTTGCGCCTCGCGAGCCTTTGCAAGCTTTCTTGCCCTCTCCTCCTCACGAGCAAGTTACGCTTGGCGTGCCCTCTCCTCCTCTCGTTTCTTCCGCTCCATCCTCTCCTTCTGACGACGCTCTTCCTCCAAGCCCCTTCGATGATGCAACTTTCTATGTCCGGGAATGTCAATCACCACCGCATTTAGAATTCCAGCATGGCGATCCGATATGACACAAATTTCCCTTTCAGCCGGTAATACCCTTGTTCTCAGTTGACGCAAGAACCACTCCCAGTTATCATTGTTCTCCACCTCAACCAAAGCGAAAGCCAAAGGCAACACCCGGTTATTGGCATCACTTGCTATTGCAACCAATAAAGTGCCCTTGTATTGTCCGGTCAAGAACGTGCCATCAATGGCGATGACGGGCCGACAATGCTCAAAAGCCCTCACGCATTACTCAAAGGCCCAAAATGCACGGCCAAATACTCGGACGGTCCTCCCGTTATGAATCAAAGTTTGGTGCCCATGAGGCTCAACCACGTGAACCATGCCTGGGTTTGTGGCGGCCATAGCTAACAACAACCTAGGGAGTCGGTTGTATGCTTCCTCCCAATTGCCATACAACATCTTGAATGCGGCTTGCTTCGCCTTCCATGCCTTGCCGTACTTCACCTTGTAATGAAAGATGGCTTTCACAAGGTCAATGACACTCTTGATGCTCATTATTGGAAGTGTGGATATTTGGTTGGACAGCCTGTAAGCAATGAACTCGGACGTGAGTTGTCTGTGTTGTTGGTGCACAAGCTTGCCATCCGCATTCTTGTGCCGGCACATGTGAGTTGGTAGACAACTCACTATGCGCCAAGTGGGACCTCCTTTCCATGGCCTTGCACGCACAATCCATGGACATGTTGGCACTTCACATTTGACCGTGTAACGCACATTAACATCCGAGTTGGCCACTTTATGTGGACGATAATGTGTAACCGAGTAGTTGTCGAGCCACATCTTCAATTCCAAGAAGGATTGAAACTCACAACCGGGATATATCCCGTTCTTGCCGTCTTCCAAATCACGGTGAGAACTTGGCCTAGCTCCAAGAGATATGCATTTGCCACCATCCACAACGGCTTCATCCGCGAGACTAAGATCCTTGAACAATGGTGTCTTGTGATCCCGCCCGAATACCTTCTTGAATGCTTCGGCCTCCTTCGGCGTGAACCCCTCCTCATCAACTTCTTCATCGGGACCATCGTCATCCGAGTCCGATGCATATGCACGGGAAAAAGGGATGGATTGGTCCATTGTCTCTTGCACATGATATTGGTCGAGATCACCCACATTGTTGTCATGGAGGTCAACTTCGTTCTCATCCTCCTCGTACTCATCATTTTCCTCTTCAAAACCTTCATTTTGGTTGTTTGGAGTCGGGCTCAATATTGGCCAATCTTGTTGCGTGAATTGAGGTTCACTCATTTGATCTTGGTTCATGGGTGGGGGAGTGCTAGCAACCAACGGGGAGGGGTTCCGGTTCAAGTCTAAATTCAAAGTAGACTCAATCTTCTTGGAGACAAATAACTCAAGAGCCTTGTCTAGAGATTCGGCAACCGTCTCCTTGTATGCAACCCAACGTTGCTCGGAGTTCACACGCATTGTCTTCCAACGGATGTGCATTCCAAAACCAACATTATGCCTTCCCTCGAACTCAACAACGTCACTTGGGTCCGTCCAATTCAAATCTTTCCTCACTTGTTCCAAAAGCTCCGCATAGCTAGGACTACTCTCAAACACCATGTCAAGCTCATTCGGGTCCGTCTCAACATTGCCTTTCAAAAAGGCCTCTCTATCCACATGATGAACATAAACACATGTTCTCCCCATCCCTACAATAATCAAAAACACACATATATCAAGTAAATACTTAAGAAAAATATTTGCACACATATGCCCTAACATATAAAACAACCATAACCATAGCATAACCCTAACACCAACATCAAACACACATAACCCTAACCCTAGCATACTATGGAAGCTTAACCAACCCAAGTTAGCAAAGAAACATAACATCATTCAACACAAATTTGCAAATCCAAGTCAAAACTAGGGTTTTCCCCCAAACTAGCAAGATTTGAGCAAATGTGACAATTCCTATGGATGAAAACGAGGGGATCGGAGGAGATTGCCTTAAGGGAGGGGTTGGGTTCGAAATCCACGGTCAAATACTCCGGATTTGCAAGATTTGAGAAGGATTTGAGAGGGGGGAGAGGGGAAGAGAGGAGGGCCGCAAGCCTTAGGGTTTGGGTGGGGTGGGGGTGTGTGGGGTGGGGGTGGGAGGGGAGAGAGGGTGGGGCCAGCCCAAGTGGAACACAGACTGTGCAGCGCACACGAGCTAGGCGCTGCACATTACACGTGTGGCGCCTAAGACTTAGGCGCTGCACAGGTGCGTGTGGGCCGCAGCTGGACCAGGGCTGCCACGCTGGCAGCAAGTGCAACGCCTAAGTAATGGGCGCTGCATAGTAGGGTGCGACGCCCAGCTGTCGAGCGTCACACCGAAGGGTCAGCAGAGTGAAATTTTATTGAAAGCAGGTCAGTTTGTGAATTGATTTCTGCCTCAGGTCAAATATGTGATATCTGCCGAACCTGTCCATGAAGAGCTGTGATGGCATTGTCCATATCCTCCTGTGACGCCATCTCTACGAAACCGAATCCTACGAAACCGAATCCCTTTGAGCGCTCGCTATGGATATCACGGACAACTTTAGCATAGGCCACTCTGCCGTGCCGGCTGAACATCTGAGCCAGCCTAGAGTCGTCCATGTTCAACGACAGGTTGTGCACGTGCAACCGGAATGAAGGCCCAACAACATGACGGGGAGGGGAACTTTCTACCCCTGGAGCCGCCTTGCTTACAGTCATGCCTGGCACCTCGGCGGCACTCACTCGCATGACACGCCCCTCCAAGCTCTATAGAATTCAGATAGCAATCCGAGACTCGCTCGTTGTGACATTGGCTATTACTATTCGTTATGTAAATGACAAAGAAATCGACTACCAACGAACCTGTCCATGGAGGGCTGTGATGGCGCTGTCCATTTCCCCCCGCGACAACATCTCTACGAAACCGAATCCCTTTGAGCGCCCACTTTTGAAATCACGGATGATCTTAGCATAGACCACTTTGCCGTGCTGGCTGAACATTTGTGCCAGCCTAGAGTCATCCACATTCGATGAAAGGTTGTTCACGTGCAACCGAAATGAAGGCCCAACAACATGACGGGGAGGAGGGCTTTCCACCCGGGTGTCTCCTGGAACCGCCTTGCTTACAGTCACGTCTGGCTCCTCCGCGACACTCACTCGCAGGGCAAGCCCCTCCAAGATCTGCAGAGTTCAGATTACCATCTGAGAGTCACCGTGACATTGGCTATATATCTTGCATGACACTATATATGTAAAATGAGAGAGAAATCGACTACACACACACACACACACACACACACACACACACACACACACACACACTCGCCTGCCCGTTGAGGGCCGCGATGGCCTCCTCGCGTTCCTCATGTGATGCCATTGCTACAAAGCCGAATCCCTTTGAGCGCCCGGTTTGTAAGTCACGCATGACCTTAGCGAAGAGCACGGTGCCGTGCTCGCTGAATAGTTGTGCCAACCTGGAGTCATCCAGTCGCCATGACAGGTTGCCCACGTACATGCGGAATGAAGAAGACCCAACATCATGGGGGGGCCTTTCGAACCCATAGCCACGTGGATCCTAGATGAAGATTGCATTTTAGAATAAGATGAAAGATTTATATGTTTCAAATACTAATACAAGTGTGGTTTATCGGCTAAAAAAATACAAGTGTGGGTTAAAGACAATTTTTGAAGCTAATGTGGATATATACATATATATGGATTATCTTTTTCCCAATAAAATTGCACTTGTCATATTCCTATACAGAGTGTAGGAGTATGATCAAGCAGATGCAGCAGCGCATTGAGTTGTGTCTAGCCAGATCTCGTGCACAGTACGTAGGACCCTTTCCTATCCCAAATTAAAGTTTTCTGAACATGCTACACGTAATTTCTCTCTCAACAACATAAACTGAAGACACAAATCTGGTAATCAAGAACTTTCTCCGCACAACAGCGCAAGCACATACACTTGAACCAATCAGGCATTCACGCATGAACCGGCCCAATTTACCGGGAGATCTGGCGAATTGTTCGCCAAGTAAGGAACTCGATCGGGGATTTGCTGCATATGCTCACCTCGGAGAAGGAGGCGGCGAGTGGGACTGGGAGGCGCGTTGGGCGGCCAGCCCCAAGGCGAAGATGGGGGCGAGCCGCCCGGGGGAGGAGCACGGCGAGCGGATTCGGGCGCCGGGCCGGGACGGCGGCGACGACGCCGCGCAGGGACGTGGTGGTGACGGAGAAGGCCATCGCCAGGGGCTGGGGACCGAGGAGAGTAGAGTGGAAGGTGGCACAGTGGGTACGTTCGTTGAGCTATAATTTTATATAGTAGTAATAATCATTTAAGACCACAACTTTCTTTTAAACTGAATGAAGACCCCACAACTTGAGGGGACCTTATCTTCACCATCAATTTTGTTTCTAGGAACCACGTCTTTTGCACTACTCGTAGTATTTTTTTTTGAAAAAGAACTTCATTATTGCATAAAGCATAACACGTCGGTACAGAGCAGATTACAACGGGACCCAAAGTAACCAAGAAATTACGAGGTTTCCCCTGAGTAATGTAGGAAGAACCCTGAACAGAGAAAGAAAAACGCAAGGGAGTCCTTGACAGCACCTGCATCGATTGAGCCTTGCCGTCACCCGGGATGAGACCACTTGGACGCCAAGACCTTCACTGCTTCATCGTCGGCTGCCACACCGGGAAAGGAAGCCATGAATTCCGAATAGGAACCCCTGATAGGTAAGTCCGAAAGTTTTGAACACCAACCTATCTTCATCACCAACTTTTTTTTTTGAAAAACATGCAGCACCTATCCAGACACACTTGATACACACGTGTAAGAAACAGAAGGAAACCAAACGCTCCATGAAAATAAACAGGAAAGACGACCCGAAACCTCTTTTACAGTAACGGGTAATCAATATTGGCCATCCATTCTGAAAGATCCAACGTCCCAAAG
>NC_057812.1:632935669-632943818 GCF_018294505.1 Triticum aestivum | reverse complement strand
TATACCGCTGGCCATGGAGAGAGCTAGATATGGACGGAGTGAACTAGCGCGGCGGCTGCGCCAACTTACGAAAGGCTGCATACGAGCAGATCATCACCACCTCCGTGGCCAACTTGCTCATCTTCTCCGATTATGGGCCGCTCCCTACAAGTTCGACAAGAATGTTGACAGATATTTATCTGATTTGTCTCAAAAAAAAAGATATTTATCTGATGCACCGTAAAAGGTCTTCTGTTAATTTACACCTTCGTTGATCTAGTAATAGCTAGTCAAGCCCCAAATCGATCGTGCCACTTGTGGACAGACAGACGGACAGAGATCAGGTGACATGCACGTCTGCATGTCACCGTGTGCCTTGCGGCCGAAATTCAAATTTAAACATTACGAAAAAAATCTGAAAAAAACATACATCTTCACAGCACATATTAAGATAACCTCTAAAAAATTCAGATCAAAATTCAAAACATACATCGAGAAACGAAAAAGAGAAACTCGGATGTGAATAGTCTACAGAGAACTATTCGCAAACTATTCATGACAGATTTCTCTTTTTTATTTCTTGATGTATGTTTTAAACTTTGATCTGAATTTTTTAAGGGTTATCTTAATATGTACTGTGAAGATGCATGCTTTTTTTTTCCAGATTTTTTCACAATGTTTAAATTTGAATTTCGGCCGCAAGGCACACGGTGACATGCAAACGTGCATGTCACCTTATCTCTGTCCCAGACAGACACTCTGCCAAGAGGAATCTGTAATTTATTAGAGACTAGTAAACGTGCACGTGCAACGCACGTATCATAATATAACTCTTATAAAAATATTTATTTTGAATATAGTTTCTCTTTTAGCAAGTTACTTTTACCGAAGCATTTAAATGCGTCATATACCAAACAATATGATCACACATGTAACATACAATTTGTGGGATCTGTGTTGTTTGCATCATTTTTCAAGTCTCAATTTCTTAAATTATCATAATTCAAGTCCACTAAAATGACAGCTAGCTTTGTTCTACAATCTGTCGTATGAGCCAATAAAGTAGTAACCAGAGTTAGTTTTGAAAATAGTGGTACAACATAGGACAAGTATAATGATACGCGGCGAAAAATACCTGTGTAGGAGTGTCAGGAAAAATATCTCATGTGAAGTACTTCATAAAATTTAACATCCATAGACCACAAGATAACTTGTATGATTACAGAACTTTTATAAAAAGAGTAACAACTTTTATAGAGATTCATACAATAAATTTTAAAATCATCAAACAAAAATGACCGTAACCAGCCCTGATGATTTTTAGAAGATAAAAAAGATGGCAGGCATGCAGGCGAATCGGATAAAAAGAATGGGTCTTTTTTAGAAGAATTTTTTTGTATTTGGACAAGCCGCACAGTCATAATCTCTCTTTGGTCACTGCCTAAGGCCCTGTTTGGTTCCAAATAAGTCACCAACTTATAAGTCGAAAAGTGCAAAAAGTGACTTATTTTGTCAAACAGACCTAACTTATAAGTCACCCCAACTTATAAGTCATAAGTTGCTCCACCCTAACTTAAAACTTATAAGTCACCTCCTTTTGCATGGGTCCCGTCATCTTTACATTAAAAAAAGATGGAAAGATGTGCTAAGGTGACTTAGGGCATGACCAATGCGTCGCCTCAACTGGGTGCTCCGCAGGCCAGCTAGGTTCGGATGTCAGGAAGGGTTGCCTCGGAGTGTACTAGTGCTGCCTGCAGAAGAGGCGGGTTCTTAAGGGGAAAAGCTAGAGAAAAAGGAAAAAAGGTCTGGCTTAGTAGCAGCCCATCGTTTGTCTCCTGGGTGATGCGTGTGTGAAGAGCTGAGGAAGAAAAGGATGGGTAAAGTAATAGAGAGGGAGCAACATGGGACCCACATGCTGCTGCTGCTTCCGTTGGATGATATTATAGAAAGCGATGGCTTCGTACATACAAGCCTACATGAAGGGCATGAGACCACCGTATACTAATGCTTCCAGTGTTCATGCCCTTATAAGTCAGGTGACAACCAAACAGGTATGACTTATAAATCACTGATTTTAAATCGCCTGACTTATAAGTTAGGTGACTTATTAGAACCAAACATGCTCCAATTTTATTGAAAAAAAACATTACTTATCCTCCCAAGCGCTCCCTCAGTCCCTCACATTTCTCGCCCCGTTCCCCATTCTCCCATGGTGGCCACACCCTCACTCCACAGTCGGCGCCGGCGCTCCCTGCTCTGGCCGCTACTCACCTTCGTCACCACCGTCGGTGCTTCCTGGTCAGGCTGCGGCTCCCCTTCGCAGCCGCTGCTCTTCCTCCCCTTCATGTCGAATCGCTCACGGAAGTGGCCGAGGAGGCCCTCGAGCTCGGCATGCTCGCGCCAGCAATAGGCGCCGCCGGAGGTGGACGCAGAGGTGTGGCACTCGCTCGCTCCTGCTCTACCCTGCACCTTCTCCGAATCCGTTCGCCGAAGTGCTCGAGAAGGCGTTCGAGGTTGGCATGCTAGCCGACGACGCCGGGCCCCTCCCTCCTCCGGATGCCCTCGCCGTCGCCGCCATGAGCCTCTCCACCCTCTCTCACGAGGTCGTCCGGGTCCAGGTAAGTCCCTCTCTCCAACTCCGCCACCTGCTCCGAAATCACCATGAATGTTCCCAAGACCGTGTATAATTGTTCTGTTATAGGGCTTTTTTAGAAAAGCTGATTTAACTGAGTATTATTCTGCTCTAGATTGCTACACCTTCTGGTTGTGAGTGGATCCAAGAGTTAACTTGATACATTATCCTTTCAAAAGATGATAGATTATCTTCATGAAAGAAAGGAAGTTGGAAAATTATTATTGAAGAGGAATTCAGTGTCATGGGTTTCTCAAGAGCTAAAATGGAACAAGAAGTGCAAAACTGGCAATTCTTTTTGTAATACTATTAAGCTCGTCATGGTGGTTACCATGAATGAGTGTCTGGTTTAATCTTTAGAAAGTGAGTTTTCTGTTACAATGTTCCCTTTCAAGACTGTTATATGATAAATCATCCGCTTAGTTGGTGGCTATGTTGATGATAAGGCCCTTAATGGTTCAGATTTCCCGAGGGAGGAGAAGGAGGTGCTGACAGGGGATGGGAGCAACAAGTATAATTCAAAGAGTATGTTTCGAATCTGAGTTGCATTGCACAGTATTTTTATTGCTCTAAGAAATCCATGGAGTTGTATATGGAACATTCCTTCATGTGATAGGCATATTTGTTTACTAAATCAAACTGCGTAGTTCCAACAAACAGACATTCAAATGCACCATTTTACACTCTGAAAGTAGGAAGTTCAACTTCTTTAGTGTTTAGAATGGATCAGGTGTACTTCAGATGTTTTCAGTTTTAAATAATTATGCACATTCTCACTCATCATGTGTGCAAAAAGTGGGTTTATACAGATTTATACAATTCATTATAACATCCTGGAGCTGAAACTAATTCGATTAATTTGGTCGTTCTCTGATGTGTGCTCACATTAATACCATTGGCAGCTTTGTAATTCGCTAAGCTAAATTCAATATTTCTGGTGTTCTGCGACAACTCAAGTCACCTTCATAATTTCTGGAAGCCAACTTTTTTTACACCAGGCCAAGGAGATGGAGTGCATGAGTCAGTCAGTTACAAAATTGCAGTAGCCAAAACACTAACCATTTTCCACATAGAAAATCATTAATTACCGTTCCCTCTCCATTTGCCTCTTCAGCTCCTTAGGGTCTACATCTATGATACATTCTAGTTAGTTTAGCATCTCACCAGTTATCTGAATAATACAGCCGCATCCAGTACAATGGCATTTTTACCTTGGTACATGGCATCTCATCACAGTTATTTGAATAATAAATAAGCATGCAGTAAAAGGGCACTTTTACCTTGGGCATGGCCAGGGGTGTGTATGGTACATTTTGCTCATCATTAAGCAGTGCTGTTGAAGCATGTTTCTTCTCACGGGCTTCACGACGTCTTTTAAGAATATCATCTTCCTCGCGTGCATAATACTCTTTTTTCCTCTGCCTCTTCAATTCTTCAGGGTCTTTATAAATACATACCGCAAGTTAGCACATAAGCAACAGCAAAAACAGTAGCGCAAAGTAGGAACTGGTTGATGATAGTTACCCAATGATTGGTTGTTGCTTATATCCTGAAATGGGGTGTGCGCCCCCGCACTATTGGGAGATGACATACCTTCGCCTTCATGTGAATATTCATGTCATTAAATTTTGAGAAGCATGGAAAATGTGGAAATTAATCATGAACACCACCATCCGATGCAAACATAGTACACTGTCCTTTCTCTTGATATTGTGTTTCAGCAGAGTTCTACTTTGACATTAATAACAATTTTGAATGGCAGATCCCCTTATTGGACCACATTCAGTTGTCGGCCCTGCTGTTTGACATCCATGGTGATGCTGATGATGATCTTGGCAAGGGTAATGCTTTGATTTCATAGACATGTTGCTTTGATAGCTAGAGAACTAATTCTCAAGAGGACTTTGTGATTTAGTGTTCATATGATATTTTTTAGTTGGGGCTGTTTTTTTCATGGATTTTCTCTGTCCACTACATCATGAATCTGGTAATATAAAAGTAATATCTATTTCTGATTATGTAATGACCGACTGTTATCTTGCTTCTTACTCATGTATCTTCAGATTTTATGTATCTGCCTGGGGTCTTGGTATGTCCTTGAGCACGCATGAGGTATGTATGTATCTGTTGGTATCTTAGTGCACTTTGTTGTTTCAGAGTAGCACTCTATAATTTGGCACATGCCTATGAGTGTATATGCACGTACACCATAGGTCCGAGCTGAAACTAATTATGATTAATTTTCTCGTTCTATGATGTGCGCTTACATTAATACCATTGGCACCTTTGTAAATTCTATAAGCTAAATCCAATATTTCAGGTGTTCTGCGAGAACTCAAGTCACCTTCGTAAATTCTAAAAGCCAAGGAGATAGGGTGCATGATTCAGTTAGTTACAAAATTGCAGCAGTCAAAACACTAACCATGTTCCACATAGAAAACCATTAATTACAGATATAAAACGAACGGCTTATAGCATTGTGATGTGCAACTGTTTGTTTTCTAGAACTCTATTCTGAAAATTCTAATCCTGTATAATGCTGCAACAGGTCAAACGAAGAAGTTGAACCTAAAGAAGGGCAGGGAAGAATTACAGCTTCGTGTGGCCGGCTGATTCAGGGGACGTGCAGGGCGGGCGCGGCACCGGGTGCCGGGGTAGGCTCCTGGGCACTGGCTATCTCGCGGACGGGCCACACGGCGAGGGCAGGGTCGTGGGCGCCCGCTATCTCGCTGATGGATTACACACTGTGAGCGGCAACAATCGGCGGTGGCGATTGTGCAGGGAGCGACTGAGCGGCGCAGGGCTCACGAGGTATCGGTGCAGGCAGGAGACGGGGTTGGTGGGAGGCATCGAGGTCAAGGGCGAGGGGAGCTGATTTAGTTGAGTTTCCGTATTAGTTTGCGATCACAATTGCGTGATTGCAGGGGACGCGGGCTGGTAGTTGGAATATTCCTTCAGTGGTGGAGTATGGTCAGTCATGAGAATTTGCTAAGTGCACACCGTGGAGGCATTAGATTAATAATGACTGTTGGATTGAGATTTGTGGGACTAATTGTATGGTGCTGGTTGGTTCGTATGTTTTATGGAACTAATTGCTAGGTGCACATAAGAAAAATCTTGTTTGATTGTTTAATATTAGTGGAGATGGAGATGGAGATGGAGAAGTGGAGATGGAGATGGAGATGGAGATGGAGAAGACACACTACTCCAGCCCGACGCAGAAGTAGTCCACAACTCTCCTGACGTGCTAACGCTTATTAATCGATATCACAATCACAAATTCACAATACATAACTGCATATATGCACGCCCTCTAGCTAGCTCAATACTACGTACGTAGCTCGAGCCTAGAGCAGGTCAGCCATGAGCTTGAACTCCTCGACGCTGACGGCGCCGTCGCCGTCCCCGTCCATGCACGCGATGATCTCCGCGCAGTCCTCGGCGCTGGCGGTGCCCATGAGCCCCAGCACCCTGGCGAGCTCGTCGGGGCCCAGCGCGCCGTCGGGCCCCGCGAAGGACTCCAGCGCCGGGACGGCGGCCTGCAGGAGCGCGCCGAGCGCGCCCAGCCCGAGCTCGCCTGCGTTCATCACGTCCAGGAACTCCTCCACGCAGAGCCGGCCGTCACGGTCGGCGTCGGCGCGCGCCAGCATGTCCCGCGCCTCCGCCTCCGACTTGTCCAGGCCCAGGGAGGCCAGGAGGCCCCGGAGCTCGGGGGCCGTGACCAGGCCGTCGTTGTCGGAGTCGAACGCCTGGAACGCCTCCACGAGCCTGCTGATGTAGCTCAGCGCCTCGAAGTCCACCGTCAGCGGCTGCTGCTGCTGCGCCGACGGCCGGCGGGCCGGCGTCGCCATCGCGTTGGCGAGAACGAACGAACTAGACCGTGAGAGACATGGCGGAGGACCTGACGATTGTGCCGTGGCTGTCACTTGTGTCTTGCGTTTGCTCTTGGTTGGAGCTCGGTTAGCTTGCATGGACGGCCTTAAGAAGGCGCGGCGAGTGCGGCAGAATCTGAATCTCGGCCGCTTTGTGTCGACATGGAATGAACACTAGTGGACGAGCATCTTGTTCTCGCTGTTGGCAGTGGCAGGATAAGGCGTCTGGATTCTCGCGTGATAGCGTGGACGACGATGGGTTCTGGATTAGCTCGCGCTTCGTTTTGGATGACAAATGCTTTGTACAGTTTGTACTTTGAACTTCAAGGTCTCCACGCCGTGCCACCGGGCGAACCCATCCCAAAATATCATCAACGTCCCCTAAAAAAAAGAATATCATCAACGTGGAACAATCGGAGGCCCATTTCAACAAAGAGTCGAGGAACAAACCAATTTGTTAATTTGAATAGACATATCATCAACGTGTACTACTAGTACTAGTAGATTGCCTCTGCGTTGCCACGTGTTAGAAGGGAGAAAGAGGTTTGGTGGAATAGTTTTATTGTATTGCTTGAGCCTCATGGGCATATATATAGTAGTACAAAGACCAATTTGGAGTACAAGACAAGTCAAGACCAAATCCTAGTCTATCCTATACTTCCTAATAATCCTTATACTCAACATCCTCCCGCAGTCACAACGGTAGCGACGCAGACGGTGAGACTGAAGAAGAATCCGAAGGCAAGCCGACGGACACCCCACCACAGTCGTAACGGTCGATGCATCGCGGAAGGCGTGGCTGGAGTGGAAATCGACGAGGTTGCTCAAGCAAGGCAGTAGCCCTTTGTGCCGTTTGTCGAGGTAGTCGAGAGCTTGGGTGGTGGAGCCATGGTCGAGGTAGCCGTGCGAAGAATGCCGTGGTCGATGTCGAGTCGGGGTACACTAGTAGATAATAGGGCTTTGGTCCAGGCCGGGTCAGCCCATTAGTCCTGGTTCAGTCCAGAACCGGGACCAATGGGGGCATTGGACCCGGTTCGTGAGCCCAGGGGGCCGGCCGGGCCACGTGGGCCATTGGTCCCGGTTCATCTGGACCTTTTGGTCCCGGTTGGTGGGACGAACCGGGACCAATGGGCCTCGCTCCTGGCCCACCACCATTGGTCTCGGTTGGTGGCTTGAACCGGGACCAAAGGCTCCCCTTTGGTCCCGGTTCAAGCCACCAACCGGGACCAATGAGGTGCCTATATATACCCCCTCGCGTAAGAGTAGAGCACACTGCTCTGTTTTTTTCTGGCCGAGGGGGAGAGGGCTTGGTGGTGCTCTAGCTCACCTCCTATGCACACAAGGTGTTCGATGGAATGCCCGAGCCACACTACTTAAGCTTTCTCCTCTCCAAGCTCGACCTCCAAACTCCATTTTCCATAATATTTGTCTAGATTTAGCGGTCCGTCACGCCCCGTCCCCGTCTTCACCGTCGTCGATCACCCGCGCCGAGCTCATCGCCGGCACCACCGTGGTGAGCCTCTTGTTCTTATTTTCTTTCTGAAAGGAAAAATTAATGGCACTAACAGAAAATTTATAATTTTTCTAAAACTAATGGCACTAACAGAAAGTTTATAATTTTGCTGACCTAAAAGCAAAAACAAATAAAAAATAAAGCAAAAAACAA
>NC_057812.1:632933944-632934625 GCF_018294505.1 Triticum aestivum | reverse complement strand
AATGCAGAAAACAAAACAAAAAAATAGAAAAAATAGCAACAATAAGTATTTTGTTGTAAGTAGAAACAAAATAAAATAAATAAAGCAACAAAGAAAACTAAAAAACTAAAAAAGTGTTTTCAAATTTGAAAACTAATGGCACTAACAGAAAGTTCATAATTTTTCTAAAACTAAAAGCAAAAAGAATTAAAAAAATAAAGCAAAAAAGAAAAGAAAATAAATAATGCAGAAAAAAACAAAAAAACTGGAAAAAATATATTAAAAATAGCAACAATAAGTAAAGAAAACAAAAAAAACAAAAAAGTGCCTCCTAGTGAACCCCACGACCTGAATACGACTAGAAACCCTACCATGGGCCAGGATTCAGGCCCGCAGGAGACCCAGTAGGCCCACAGGCACAGACAGTGGATTTAGGCCCGTAAGCCTGCAGTAGAGAGGAGCTCGAAGTGGTCGGCTCGGCAGAGCTTATAAACCACTCCAAGCCCCTCTCGGCTAGCGAGGTGGGACTAAACATCCCACCGCACTACGCCAGTTCTAGCACACAACCTTTGGTCCTGGTTGGTGCCAGCAACCGAGACTAAAGGGGGCATTGGTCACGGTTCGTAGCACAAACCGTGACCAATGCCCCACTTTAGTCCCGGTTGGTGCTACCAACCAGGACCAAAGGCCGACGCTTCCCGC
>NC_057812.1:632889591-632933934 GCF_018294505.1 Triticum aestivum | reverse complement strand
GTCGTCGTGCCGCCGTCCCCTGCCCCAACGCGTCGCCGCCTCTGTGGGCACCGCACGTCTGCCGCCCCCGCCGCCGTCGTGCAATTTTTTTATTATACATGCTATTTTTTACATGTTTTTAGATTTTCATATATATATGTATGTATGTATTATATATATATATGTATTTTTTGATGTATGTTCATATATGTATGTATGTATTTTTTACATGTTTTTTGTATGTATGTATGTATTTTTTCAATTGTAATGATGTTTTAAAAATACATATATGCAAAAGTTAGATTTTTAATTAGAAATTTTTATCTATATATGTTCTCTGATTTAGTACATTTTAGGTTAGTTTCATTTTAAAAAAAAATTTATATATTTAGGAAGAAGGAATAGAAGGAAGAAGAAGGAAGAAAATGTTTTATATATGAGGGTCGAGAGGGGGTCGAGAGGGGGTCGTCGAACATGAGAGGAAGAAAAGGATAAAAAAAGAGGAAGAAGAAGAAAAAAAAGAGGAGAAGAAAGAATAGAGGAACCTGATAGAGGAACGCCAGGAGAGGAGGAAAAAAGTGCAGCAGACCCAAATGCAGGTGCTGCAAGCAAGGGTACAAGCGATAGAGGAACGAGAAGCAAATTGCAGCAAACGAACTGCCGAAGCTTCCCCCGAAGCTACCCCGCCATCTCAGCGGAGAAGCAGCGTGGCTTCCACCGAGCTGCTTCAGCCGGAGCATGTCTTGACGGCTCCTGCCAGCTATCCCGTGGATGCTATCACGGAGTCTCAAAATTGCCACCTTATGACGCAATGGATTAATATGAAGGTCAAGGCAGCTGTTGGCTCTGTTTTTCCTACTGAACCCGGCGCAACTTTTCACTGCTGGCCGATTCCAGAAGGATATGCTAGGGTGATGGTGGATGAAATAACGGAGGGATTTGAGGACCTCCAGCTTGACCACCCTACCGGTGAAGGGGAGACTCGGCTGGGTTCTGCTCTGAAGACTCCATGCCTATGGCGGAAGGAGCTCATCAACCTTCCAAACCGGACGCCTCCGCCTCCTCCTCCTCCTCCTCCGGCGAGTCAGGACACTCCGCCTCCTGCACCGCCTCCTCCTCCGGCGAGTGACGATCAGGGCACTCGGCCGGCTCCTTCTTCGGCGCGTGGCGGCACTCCGCCTCCTTCTCCGCCTGCGCGGGCACGCCCGAGCAGCCAGCCTCCTCCTTCTCCGCCTCGTTAGCAAGGGCGGAAGAGACCTGCCGCCGCTCCGGCTGCTCCGGCACGTTGTAGTCCTTCTCCCCGCCTCGTAAGCAAGTAAAGAAGACAACCGCTCCGTCTGCTCTGCCGGCGTCTAGCAGTACAGCCAGAGGCGAGAGGACATACAGATTTGGTCCTTCTCTGAAGACTCCAGAGAAGTTACCATACGAGAGGACCCCAGAGGAGAACGCCGAGATCGCACGAGAAGAAGTGAGGAACTTCTTTGAAGGGGTGAAAGGAAAGAAACATTCACCTCTGGTGGAGAAGGTAGATCCGGTGAAAGCGAAGCGCACTCTGGCTGCCCTGACAAAACCACCCAAGTCTCCGCCGAAAGGAAACTATGAGCGCATTATTGGAAAGGAATTTGCCGAAGCGGAGCGGTCGGGAAGTACTGTCAATGATCAAAGGCTGAAAGAACGACGAGCCAGGAAACAAATTGCCCAGCTCGGTGAACAAGCGAAGCAATCGTGCCCCCCGCTCAAGGTGCCTAGCGACATTTTCGCCAATGATCCGAGGATGGTGCCCGGTTATAGCAATCTTGGCGATTACCTGCCCGGCGATGTACATTATGATTTCATGGAGGCGCAGATACAAAGATATGAGTACGGGAAGCCTCTCGTCAAAGATGAAAGATCTCTATCAACGATGATGCGAAGATTGCATGATTGGTACTTGAAAATCTGCAGAGAGTCTGGGGGGAGGAATACTTTGTATGTGAGAGTTAAAAAGGAGCATGACCTCGTTGGAATTGAACTGTTGCCTATTCCATTTGAGGAGTTCTATCAGTTTTTCAATCAATTGGCCCTCGATAAAGCAAAGGTCACCTGCTACTGTCTGTAAGTAGTACTACTTCTGTCATTAAGTCTCTCTATATAGCTCAGCTCTTTCATTGCATGTATTTATAATTATCCTCACTATATTATGCAGATTGAAGATCGCCGAATTGAAGAAAAGACAAGTGGTGATATTGGGTTCATTAACACATATCTTATAGATGCAACTGAGGTTAAATTTCATGCCACAGATATCGAGGCCAACTTGCTACGATCGTTGGTAATAAATGAAAACAAAGATATAATACTCTTTCCTTACAACTTCAAGTGAGTGTTACTGTCTTGTGCGTATTCGGTTTCCCTTATATATTAGTCAGGGTTATAGTAATGTAATTGATGAGTTATGCATGCGTGTGTAGTTTCCACTATATTCTCCTAGAGATTAAGCTTGAGCAGGGACTAGTAACCGTCTTAGACTCAAGACGAAAAGATCCCAGGACTATGTGGACATGACTCAAATGCTCGAGAAGTAAGTTAAATCGATCATTATCCACCATATCAGCAACTTTGTTCATTTCTTGATATATCAAGTAATTGTTTTCTTTGTCTGGCAGGGTTTGGAAAAAATTCACCAAAAAAGCTCCAGGACTCCCGAAGAAGCAGCAATTTAGACACCCAAAAGTAAGTACTATAGTAGCATGTTCCGCGCATCTCCTATTGATTCAAGCGCTAGTTTCATCAATACCATTTGGCATTCTTGCTTATCAGTTTGATTGACCTCTATTTCTTGTAAAGTGGTTGTGGCAGGAACAAGGGAATGATTTCTGTGGATACTACGTTTGCGAGTCCATCCGCCACACGACCTGTGAGCGGGGCTACTCTGACGAACAATATGAAGTACGTAAATAACAACATTCACAATTTTATTTTATTACCATCATTTGTGTTGAGTTTCATTCATTCATATATATATGTATCGACCCCCTTCTTCAAATTAGATGTTTCGGAAGCGGGATGAACTCCTAGCACCAGCTCGCATGCGAGCAATTCAAGAGGAATTGGCGGCATTCTTTCTTGACCACGTGATCGCTGAAGACGGAGAATACTATGTGGACCATGAGTCCGTATGTTAGGAGATTATATTTGTAAGAGATAATTATTGTATATATGTAGCCGGTAGTATCGGATAGATATACGAGAACTTGTTGTTCGACCAATCTCTCGGAGAAGGAGAGGTGGTCGATATCATTTCTCTCTGTATGCATATATGCTCATGACGATCTTCTATTTCCTTCGTTTGCTTACTAGCTAGCTAGCGTGTCTAGTCCTCTCTATACGTATGTATAGTACGTAGCGTCGACCAAGCACGGACATAAGAGAGGACACTTCTCTCTATTAATTATAGCTAGCTAACACAATATATGAAACACCTAAATTAACCCCCCAAAACCCCCAACCCCCTTCAAAAAAAACCCAGCCACAGAAATGCTGATGCGTGGATGCCTATTGGTCCCGGTTGGTGCCACCAACCGGGACCAAAGGCCCTTCTGCCTGGGCTCCGCGCACAGGCCACGTGGAGGCCCATCTGTCCCGGTTCTAGATTGAACCGGGACTAAAGGGACAGGGCATTAGTACCGACCCTTTAGTCCCGGTTCAGGAACCGAGACAAAAGGCCCTTACGAACCAGGACAACAGGCCCTTTTTCTACTAGTGGTAGTCGGTGTCGAGGAAGTCGCCGTGGAGCCGCGGGCACAAGGAGGCGCTGAGTTAGCATGGGCGCAGTGGTGTCGAAGTAGTGGTGCACCGAGAAGAAGACGTTGTTGACGACGCATCGCGCCGGGGTTGCCAAGCCCGGGGACACATCATAGACGAAGGCACGCACCGGTGTTGCCAGCACCAGGCATGCGTAGACGGACGGGGACGAAGTTGACGAAACGCTGCTGCAGGCTTGCCAGGCCCGGGGACACGTCGTGGACGAAGGCACGCACCGGTGTTGCCAATACCACGCATGCGTAGACAAGGGGCCTGCACGAGCTGTACGCCATGTCAGAGAAGTCGGAGGGCCAGCAGAGAAGAAGACTCGGCGACGGTTGCGGCGCCAATAAACGCGGGGCCGATGTCGCTCACGGTTCTCGGAGTAGACAAAGTGATCGGGGTAGATGACGACGACGCTGGCGACGGGCTGGTGCTGGACGAAGAGAAGGAGGTGGAAGGGCGGCGGCGGCAACTACGGGGGTAGCGGCGGCGGCGGCCATAGAAGAGCAGCGGCGGCGGCCTGACGGTAGCAGCGGTGGCTAGGGTAGGAACGCGGCGGCGGTGCTCCAAATAGGCGAAGAACCCTAACAGCGTGACGAAGACCAGCGCGGACGGTGGCGTTCCCGTGCCAAGGGAGATGGCGCGGCGCATACCATGGGAGGTCGACGCGCGCGACGGTGGAGTGGACCGCGGGTCGCGACGCTACGGCCCAAAGGGGGGACGCAGTGGCGGCGGGCAGGTTGGGGCGACGGCGGGAGGACCTTGGGGCGGTGGCTGGGACCGCGGGCCGTGGCACTATGGCCCGAAGGGACGACGCAACGACGGCACGCGAGTCGGTGCAACCGCGGGGACGGCCTCGGGCTGTAGCGGAGACCGCGTGCCACGCTCGCTACGGTCCGACGGGCGATGCAGCGACAACGCGAGTGTCGGTGCTGCCATGGAGACGGCCTGGAACGGACGTACTCGGGGCGGCGGTAGACCACGGGCCGCGGCACTATGGCCCAAAGGGGCGACGCAGTGGCAGCACGCGAGTCGATGCAGCCACGGGAAGAACCACGGGGCGGCGGTGCCGCGGCCCGACGGGGCGACGCAGCGGCAGCCCGTTGCTCGATCGGCGGAGGGGCGCGCTGAACTCGGGGACGATCTTCACGGAACCTGCGAAGGTGCGAGCAACTGACGAGCCAGGTCGGTCACGGGCGTAGATAAGACGGACCGCGAGCAGATGGGTGATTAATCTGATTACGCGCGACGTGATACCATAGCTAGCCTCTCTAGTACCGCGCAACTTTCGCCGGTACCATAAACCCACCATATATCTTCCTCAAAACAGCCACCATACCTACCTATTATAGCATTTCCATAGCCATTCCGAGATATATTGCCATGCAACTTTCCACCGTTCCGTTATTATGACACGCTTCATCATTGTCATATTGATATGCATGATCATGTACTTGACATTGTATTTGTGGCAAAGCCACCGTTCATAATTCTTTCATACATATCACTCATGAGTCATTGCACATCCCAATACACCACCGGAGGCATTCATATAGAGTCATATCTTGTTCTAAGTATCGAGTTGTAATTCTTGAGTTGTAAGTAAGCAAAAGTGTGATGGTCATCATTATTAGAGCATTGTCCCATGTGAGGAAAGGATGATGGAGGCTATGATTCCCCCACAAGTCGGGATGAGACTCCGGACGAAAATAATAATAATAATAAAAGGCCATAATAAAGAGAAGGCCCAAAAAAAGAAAAAATGAGAGAAAAGAGAGAAGGGGCAATGCTATGATCTTCATGATAAAGAGTCTCCTATGTTGTCACTTTCATATACTAGTGGGAATCTTTCATTATAGAACTTGGCTTGTATATTCCAATGATGGGCTTCCTCAAAATGCCCTAGGTCTTCGTGAGCAAGCGAGTTGGATGTACACCCACTAGTTTCTTTTGTTGAGCTTTCATATACTTATAACTCTAGTGCATCCGTTGCATGGCAATCCCTACTCACTCACATTGATATCTATCGATGGGCATCTCCATAGCCTGTTGATACGCCTAGTTGATGTGAGACTATCCTTTTTTTGTCTTGTCCACAACCACCATTCTATTCCACCTATAGTGCTATATCCATGGCTCACGCTCATGTATTGCATGAAGATTGAAAAAGTTTGAGAACACCAAAAGTATGAAACAATTGCTTGACTTGTTATGAGGGTTGTGCATGATTTAAATACTTTGTATGGTGAAGATGGAGCATAGCCAGACTATATGATTTTGTAGGGATAGCTTGCTTTGGCCATGTTATTTTGAGAAGACATGATTACTTTTGTCTTGAATCTTATGGATCTGAATATTCTTGCCACAATAAAGAAGAATTACATAGAGTAATATGTTAGGTAGCATTCCACATCAAAAATTCTGTTTTTATCATTTACCTACTCGAGGACAAGCAGGAATTAAGTTTGGGATGCTGATACGTCTCCAACGTATCTATAATTTTTGATTGTTCCATGCTATTATATTATCAACCTTGGATGTTTTATATGCATTTATATGCTATTTTATATGATTTTTGGGACTAACCTATTAACCTAGAGCCCAGTGCCAGTTTCTGTTTTTTCCTTGTTTTAGAGTATCGCAAAAAAGGAAAATCAAACGGAGTCCAATTGACCTGAAACTTCACGGAACTTATTTTTGGACCAGAACAAGCCCACGGAGTATCGGAGATGGACCAAAAGAGTCCCGGGCTGCCCACGAGGGTGGGGTACGCGCCCACCCCCTGGGCGCGCCCCCCTGCCTCATGGACAGCCTGGAGATCCATCGAAGTACTTCTTCCTCCTATATATATATCCATATACCCTAAAAACTTCTGAGTAGAATAGATCGGGAGTTCCGCCGCCAGAAGCCTCCGTAGCCACCGAAAACCAATCTAGACCCATTCCGGCACCCTGCCGGAGGGGGGAATCCCTCTCCGATGGTCATCTTCATCATCCCGGTGCTCTCCATGACGAGGAGGGAGTAGTTCTCCCTCGGGGCTGAGGGTATGTACCAGTAGCTATGTGTTTGATCTCTGTCTCTCGTGTTCTTGAGGTGGTACGATCTTGATGTATCGCGAGCTTTGCTATTATAGTTGGATCTTATGATGTTTCTCCCCCTCTACTCTCTTGTAATGGATTGAGTTTTCCTTTTGAAGTTATCTTATCGGATTGAGTCTGTAAGGATTTGAGAACACTTGATGTATGTCTTGCACGTGCTTATCTGTGGTGACAAATCTGTGGTGACAATGGGATATCATGTGATCCACTTGATGTATGTTTTGGTGATCAATTTGCGAGTTCCGTTACCTCGTGAACTTATGCATAGGGGTTGGCACACGTTTTCGTCTTGACTCTCCAGTAGAAACTTTGGGGCACTCTTTGAAGTTCTTTGTGTTGGTTGAATAGATGAATCTGAGATTGTATGATGCATATCGTATAATCATACCAACAGATACTTGAGGTGACATTGGAGTATCTAGGTGACACTAGGGTTTTGGTTGATTTGTATCTTAAGGTATTATTCTAGTATGAAATCTATGATAGATTGAACGGAAAGAATAGCTTCATGTTATTTTACTACGGACTCTTGAATAGATCGATTAGAAAGGATAACTTCGAGGTGGTTTCATACCCTACCATAATCTCTTCATTTGTTCTCCTCTACTAGTGACTTTGGAGTGACTCTTTGTTGCATGTTGAGGGATAGTTATATGATCCAATTATGTTATTATTGTTGAGAGAACTTGCACTAGTGAAAGTATGAACCCTAGGCCTTGTTTCAACACATTGCAATACCTTTTGTGCTCACTTTTACCATTAGTTACCTTGCTGTTTTTATATTTTCAGATTACAAAAACCATTATCTATTATCCATATTGCACTTGTATCACCATGTCTTCGCCGAACTAGTGCACCTATACAATTTACCATTGTATTGGGTGTGTTGGGGACACAAGAGACTCTTTGTTATTTGGTTGCAGGGTTGCTCGAGAGAGACCATCTTCATCCTACGCCTCCCACAGATTGATAAACCTTAGGTCATCCACTTGAGGGAAATTTTCTACTGTCCTACAAACCTGTGCACTTGGAGGCCTAACAACGTCTACAAAAAGAAGGTTGTGTAGTAGACATCATGACATCAGATCCGGAAAGTGAAGACGATAGCAGATGGCCAAAAAGAGCACGAGCAGCCCAGCGTGTGCGCACCAACAGTCGCGAGGGCCGCGCGGCGTTGGTGCATGAGGCCGAAGGTCACATGGCTGCAGCGGACGGCCAAAGCAACAGTAAATCGGCACACAATGGCCAGCGCGCGTACGCATGGTTTGGATCATGCATGCCTCGTACGAGATGGCTGATTTGACTTGCATCGTGCAGGCTTGTGGCGTGGTGGCAGGCCTGATGAAGTCTGCATTGACCGCATGGAGGCGGGGATGGTTGTAGGTCCGATCGAAGAACGGGTGGCTATGATTGGCACGACTTGACGAGCGGAATAAGGCGCGGACGGCGGCCGTTCTGGGCCGTCGTGTGCCACGTGAGGCCGCTAGTCGGAGAAGACGCCGGTGTAGTCGATGCCTGAAGGAAATATGCCCTAGAGGCAATAATAAAGTTATTATTTATTTCCTTATATCATGATAAATGTTTATTATTCATGCTAGAATTGTATTAACCGGAAACATAATACATGTGTGAATACATAGACAAACAGAGTGTCACTAGTATGCCTCTACTTGACTAGCTCGTTGATCAAAGATGGTTAAGTTTCCTAACCATAGACATGAGTTGTCATTTGATTAATGGGATCACATCATTAGGAGAATGATGTGATTGACTTGACCCATTTTGTTAGCTTAGCACTTGATCGTTTAGTTTGTTGCTATTGCTTTCTTCATGACTTATACATGTTCCTATGACTATGAGATTATGCAACTCCCATTTATCGGAGGAACACTTTGTGTGCCACCAAACGTCACAACGTAATTGGGTGATTATAAAGGTGCTCTACAGGTGTCTACGAAGGTACTTGTTGGGTTGGCGTATTTCGAGATTAGGATTTGTCACTCCGATTGTTGGAGAGGTATCTCTGGGCCCACTCGGTAATGCACATCATTATAAGCCTTGCAAGCATTGCAACTAATGAGTTAGTTGCGGGATGATGTATTACGGAACGATTAAAGAGACTTGCCGGTAACGAGATTGAACTAGGTATTGAGATACCGACGATCAAATCTCGGGCAAGTAGCATACCGATGACAAAGGGAACAATGTATGTTGTTATGCGGTCTGACCGAGAAAGATCTTCGTAGAATATGTAGGAGCCAATATGGGCATCCAGGTCCCGCTATTGGTTATTGACCAGAGAGGTGTCTCGGTCATGTCTACATAGTTCTCGAACCTGTAGGGTCCGCACACTTAACGTTCATTGATGATATAATACTGTGAGTTATGTATGTTGGTGACCGAATGTTGTTCGTAGTTGCGGATAAGATCACGGACATGACGAGGAACTCCGGAATGGTCCGGTGATAAAGATTGATATATGGGATACTAGTGTTTGGACTCCGGAAGGGTTCCGGAATTCATCGGAAGGGGTTCCGGATGTTTCCCGAAATGTTTGGGCACGAGAACACTTTATCTGGGCCAAAGGGGAAAGCCCACGAGGTTTTTGGAAAGCGCAAAAGGAAGTTTTGCGGAGTCTTGGGGCCAGATGCCAGGGTCCCTAGCGTCTGGGTCCAGACGTCGGGAACCCTGGCGTCTGGGTCCAGACGCCGGGAACCCTGGCGTCTGGCCCCGGAGTCCGAAAAGGACTCTTGCCTTTCGGGTGAAACCAAATTTGTGGAGGCTTTTACTCCAAGTTTTGACCCCAAGGCTCAACATATAAATAGAGGGGTAGGGCTAGCACCCAAGATACATCAAGAAACACCAAGCCATGTGCCGGCAACCCCGTCCCCTCTAGTTTATCCTCCGTCATAGTTTTCATAGTGCTTAGGCGAAGCCCTGCAGAAATTGTTCTTCACCAACACCGTCACCACACCGTCGTGCTGTCGGAATTCATCTACTACTTCGCCCCTCTTGCTGGATCGAGAAGGCGAGGACGTCACTGAGCCGAACGTGTGCAAAACTCGGAGGTGTCGTGCTTTCGGTACTTGGATCGGTCGGATCATGAAGACGTACGACTACATCAACCTCGTTGATATAACGCTTCCGCAAATGGTCTACGAGGGTACGTAGACAACACTCTCCCTTCTCATTGCTATGCATCACCATGATCTTGCGTGTGCGTAGGAAATTTTTGAAATTACTACGTTCCCAACAGTGGCATCCGAGCCAGGTTTTATGCGTAGATGTTATATGCACGAATAGAACACAAGTGAGTTGTGGGCGATACAAGTCAAACTGCTTACCAGCATGTCATACTTTGGTTTGGCGGTATTGTTGGATGAAGCGGCCCGGACCGACATTACGCGTACGCTTACGCGAGACTGGTTCTACCGACGTGCTTTGCACATAGGTGGCTGGCGGGTGTCAGTTTCTCCAACTTTAGTTGAACTAAGTGTGGCTATGCCCGGTCCTTGCGAAGGTTAAAACATCACCAACTTGACAAACTATCGTTGTGGTTTTGATGCGTAGGTAAGAACGGTTATTGCTAAGCCCAGTAGCAGCCACGTAAAACTTGCAACAACAAAGTAGAGGACGTCTAACTTGTTTTTGCAGGGCATGTTGTGATGTGATATGGTCAAGACATGACGCTAAATTTTATTGTATGAGATGATCATGTTTTGTAACCGAGTTATTGGCAACTGGCAGGAGCCATATGGTTGTTGCTTTATTGTATGCAATGCGATCACCCTGTAATGCTTTACTTTATCACTAAGCGGTAGCGATAGTCGTAGAAGCATAAGATTGGCGAGACAACAACGATGCTACGATGGAGATCAAGGTGTCGCGCCGGTGACGATGGTGATCATGACGGTGCTTCGGAGATGGAGATCACAAGCACAAGATGATGATGGCCATATCATATCACTTATATTGATTGCATGCGATGTTTATCTTTTATGCATCTTATCTTGCTTTGATTGACGGTAGCATTATAAGATGACCTCTCACTAAATTTCAAGATAAAAGTGTTCTCCCTGAGTATGCACCATTGCCAAAGTTCGTCGTGCCCAGACACCACGTGATGATCGGGTGTGATAAGCTCTACGTCCATCTACAACAGGTGCAAGCCAGTTTTGCACACGCAGAATACTCAGGTTAAACTTGACGAGCCTAGCATATGCAGATATGGCCTCGGAACACTGAGACCGAAAGGTCAACCGTGAATCATATAGTAGATATGATCAACATAGTGATGTTCACCATTGAAAGCTACTCCATTTCACGTGATGATTGGTTATGGTTTAGTTGATATGGATCATGTGATCACTTAGATGATTAGAGGGATGTCTATCTAAGTGGGAGTTCTTAAGTAATATGATTAATTGAACTTTAATTATCATGAACTTAGTCCTGGTAGTATTAACATATCTATGTTGTAGATTGATACGTCTCCGTCGTCTCTATAATTTTTGATTGTTCCATGCCAATATTCTACAACTTTCATATACTTTTGGCAACTTTCTATACTATTTTTGGGACTAACATATTGATCTAGTGCCCAGTGCCAGTTCCTGTTTGTTGCATGTTTTTTGTTTCGCAGAATATCCATATCAAACGGAGTCCAAACAGGATAAAAATTGACGAAGATTTTTTAGAATATATATGATTTTTGGGAAGAAAAATCCACGCAAGATGGTGCCCGAGGTGGCCACGAGGCAGGAGGGCGCGCCTGCCCCCCCCCCAGGCGCGCCCCTGACCCTCATGGGCCACCTATAAGGCGGTTGATGCCCTTCTTTCTCCGCAAGAAAGCTAATTTCCGGATAGAGATCGTGTCAAAATTTCAGCCCGATCGGAGTTACGGATCTCCGGGAATATAAGAAACAGTGGAAGGGAAGAATCTAGGAACGCAGAAACAGAGAGAGACAGAGAGACAAATCCAATCTCGGAGGGGCTCTCGCCCCTCCCATGCCATGGAGGCCAAGGACCAGAGGGGAAACCATTCTCCCATCTAGCGAGGAGGTCAAGGAAGAAGAAGACGAAGGGCCCCCCTCTCCCCTTCTCTTCCGGTGGCGCCGGAACGTTGCCGTGGCCATCATCATCATCACCGCGATCTACACCAACACCTCTGCCATCTTCACCAACATCTCCATCACCTTCCCCTCTATCTACAGCGGTCCACTCTCCCGCAACCCGTTGTACCCTCTACTTGAACATGGTGTTTTATGCTTCGTATTATTATCCAATGATGTGTTGCCATCCTATGATGTCTGAGTAGATTTTCGTTGTCCTATCGGTGGTTGATGAATTGCTATGATTGATTTAATTTGCTTGTGATTATGTTGCTGTCCTTTGGTGCCCATCATATGATTGCGCGCGTGGATCACACCCTAGGGTTAGTTGTATGTTTATAGGACTATGTATTGGAGGGCAAGAGTGACAGAAGCTTCAACCTAGCATAGAAATTGATGCATACGGGATTGAAGGGGGGCCAATATATCTTAATGCTATGGTTGGGTTTTACCTTAATGAACGTTAGTAGTTGCGGATTGCTTGCTAATAGTTCCAATCATAAGTTCATTGAATTCCAAGTCAGGGATGACATGCTAGCAGTGGCCTCTCCCACATAATACTTGCTATCGGTCTAGTAAAGTAGTCAATTGCTTAGGGACAATTTCACAACTCCTACCACCACTTTTCCACACTCGCTATATTTACTTTATTGCTTCTTTACTTACAACAGCCCCTACTTTTTATTTACGTAATCTTTATTATCTTGCAAACCTATCGAACAACACCTACAAAGTACTTCTAGTTTCATACTTGTTCTAGGTAAAGCGAACATCAAGCGTGCATAGAGTTGTATTGGTGGTCGATAGAACTTGAGGGAATATTTTTTCTACCTTTAGCTCCTCGTTGGGTTCGACACTCTAACTTATCGAAAACTGTTGCGATCCCCTATACTTGTGGGTTATCAAGACCTTTTTGTGGCGCTGTTGCCGGGGAGCAATAGCGTGGGGTGAATATTCTCGTGTGTGCTTGTTTGCTTTATCACTAAGTTAATTTTATTTGATGTTCTTAGTTGTTCTCTATCTTTAATTATGGATATGGAACACGAAATACCAAAAAAATTAGGTGTACTTGCTACTCATGGGGATGGGGAACCTCCTAAAACCCTTGATACTGGTTATGTGAAAAATATTATGTACTACTTTAATAATCCTGAGAAAACCCCATTCAATTATGTAATGGGAGTAACGTTGGATTCATATATTGAATTGGTATCAAAAAGGGAAACTATTATGGGATCAAATTCATATATTGAATTGGTATGCTAGGCAACTATGCTTGAGATATGATTATACTTGTTGCTCTAAGGTGAAGGCTCCACACCTGCCCTTTTCATGTGAATTTAATGATAATGAAACCTTAGCTTCTTATGCTAATGGTATATATGATTACTATGATGTGGAACAAATAGAAGAATGTGTTGCTTTTATGGGTGCTTATGAAATTGAATCTATGTTTAAAGAGTTTGAAGATTTTGATGATGTTGTTTATAGACCTGAAAATTTAGCTATCCTGAAATATTGTTATGAGAATTATGAATACAATTACGAAATTAATGCGCTTATTAAGAAAGTCTCCGCTGTTCGAGAAGAGACTAATATTTTGCAGGAATCTATGAAAGAAGAAGTTGATGAAACTGTGAGCTCATTAGATGAAAAAGATGAGGAGGAGAGCGAAGAACAAAAGGAGGAAGAGTGGATTAGCTACCCATTCCCACCTTCTAATGAGAGTAACTCTTCAACTCACACATTGTTTAATTCCCCTTCGTGCTTACCGAAGGATGATTGCTATGATGATTATTATGATCCCGTTGATTCTCTTGAAATATCCCTTTTTGATGATGCTTGCTATGCTTGTAGCCAAGATGACAATATGAATTATGCTTATGGAGATTAACTTGCTATAGTTCCTTAGGTTAAACATGAAATTGTTGCTATTGCACCCACGCATGATAGTCCTATTATCTTTTTGAATTCTCCCAACTACACTATATCGGAGAAGTTTACCCTTATTAAGGATTATACTGATGGGTTGCGTTTTACTATTACACATGATGATTTTGATAGATATAATATGCATGTTCTTGCTGCTCCTACTTGCAATTATTATGAGAGAGGAACTACATCTCCGCCTCTTTATGTTTCCAACACAAAAAAATTGCAAGAAACTGTTTATACTATGCATTGGCCTTTACTTTGTGTGCATGAATTGTTCTTTTATGACATGCCGATGCATAGGAAGAGAGTTAGACTTCGTCATTACATGATATATTTTACCTTGTGCTCACCACTAAATTACAAATCATTGTTAATTAAAATTGGCTTTGATATACCTTGGGATCCGGGTGGATCCATTACTTGAGCACTATATACCTAGCTTAATGGCTTTAAAGAAAGCGCTGCCAGGGAGACAACCCGGAAGTTTTAGAGAGTCATTTATTTCTGTTGAGTGCTTTTATATAGTTTAAAACAACAAAAATAAAGAGGGGAACCCAAAACTTTTTCAAAAAGGAAAGCGAAAGTGAGAAAGACAAGCATTGTTGAAGTGGGAGCTAGCCTTGAACTTTGTTCATGCTCACGAAAACTTTGTGAATCTTGATTACAGAAACTTTTCAATAAAAATAATTATCCCCTTGTACAATTCCTTTGTATTATAAAAATAATGTGCCAAGGTTTGCCTTTAGGATGTTTACATTTGCTTGATGGTTTGTACGGTGCAGGATAGAAAATTTGGCTGTAGTGCGCGATTTTACATTTTTTGCTGGAACGCCAAATGGTTCTGATTATTTTTGCACTATCTTCCTATACAAACTTTTTATTTTTCCTAATTTTGGTAGAATTTTTCAAGTATTAGAAGTATGGTGAATGTTCATATTATTACAGACTGTTCTGTTTTAGACAGATTCTATTTTTGATGCATAGTTTGCTTGTTTTGATGAAACTATCAACTTATATTAGTGGATTAAACCATGAAAAAGTTATACTACAGTAGAAACAATGCAAAAACAAAATATTAATTTCTTTGCAACAGTACTTAGAGTAGTGATTTGCTTTATTATACTAACGTATCTTACCGAGTTTTCTGTTGAAGTTTTGTGTGGATGAAGTGTTCGATGATAGAGAAGGTCTCGATGTGAGAAGAAGGAAGAGTGGCAAGAGCTCAAGATTGAGGATTCCCGAGGCACCCCAAGTAAATATTCAAGGAGACTCAAGCGTCTAAGCTTGGGGATGCCCCGGAAGGCATCCCCTCTTTCTTCAACAAGTATCGGTATGTTTTCGGATTCGTTTCGTTCATGTGATATGTGCAATCTTGGAGCGTCTTTTGCATTTAGTTTTCATTTTTCTTTTATGCACCATGCTGGTATGAGATGGTCCTTGGTTGATTTATAGAATTCTCATTGCACTTCACTTATATCTTTTAAATATGGCTTTATAGAATGCTTCATGTGCTTCACTTATATCATTTGAAGTTTGGATTGCCTGTTTCTCTACATTTAGGCAACTGCCATTTGTAGAATGCTCTTTTGCTTCACTTATATTTGTTAGAGCATGGGCATATCTTTTGTAGAAAGAATTAAACTCTTGTGCTTCACTTATATCTATTTAGAGAGATGACAGGAATTGGTCATTCACATGGTTAGTCATAAAATCCTACATAAGACTTGTAGATCACTGAATATGATATGTTTGATTCCTTGCAATAGTTTTGCAATATAAAGATGGTGATATTAGAGTCATGCTAGTGGGTAGTTGTGGATTAGTAGAAATACTTGTGTTGAGGGTTGTGATTCCCGTAGCATGCACGTATGGTGAACCGTTATGTAATGAAGTCGGAGCATGATTTATTTATTGATTGTCTTCCTTATGAGTGGCGGTCAGGGACGAGCGATGGTCTCTTCCTACCGATCTATCCCCCTAGGAGCATGCGCGTAGTACTTTGTTTCAATGAGTAATAGATTTTTGCAATAAGTATGTGAGTTCTTTATGACTAATGTTGAGTCCATGGATTATACGCACTCTCACCCTTCCACCATTGCTAGCCTCTCTAGTACCGCGCAACTTTCACCGGTACCATAAACCCACCATATACCTTCCTCAAAACAGCCACCATACCTACCTATCATGGCATTTCCATAGCCATTCCGAGATATATTGCCATGCAACTTCCATCATCATCATATACATGACTTGAGCATTCATTGTCATATTGCTTTGCATGATCGTAAGATAGCTAGCATGATGTTTTCATGTCCGTTTTTTGATGTCATTGCTACGCTAGATCATTGCACATCCGGTACACCACCGGAGGCATCCGTATAGAGTCATACTTTGTTCTAGACATTGAGTTGTAATATTGAGTTGTAAGTAAATAAAAGTGTGATGATCATCATTATTAGAGCATTGTCCCAATGAGGAAAGGATGATGGAGACTATGATTCCCCCATAAGTCGGGATGAGACTCCGGACTTTACAAGAAAATAAAAGAGGCTAAAGAAGCCCAAATAAAAAAAGAGGCCAAAGAAGCCCACACTTGTGCTTCAAAGTAGCACCATGTTCTCCATATAGAGAGTCTCTTGAGTTATCACTTTCATATACTAGTGGGAATTTTCATTATAGAACTTGGATTGTATATTCCGATGATGGGCTTCCTCAAATGCCCGAGGTCTTCATGAGCAAGCAAGTTGGATGCACACCCACTTAGTTTCAGTTGGAGCTTTCATACACTTATAGCTCTAGTGCATCCGTTGCATGGCAATCCCTACTCACTCACATTGATATCTATTGATGGGCATCTCCATAGCCTGTTGATACGCCTAGTTGATGTGAGACTATCTTCTCCTTTTTGTCTTCTCCACCATCATATTCTATTCCACCTATAGTGCTATGTCCATGGCTCACGCTCATGTATTGCGTGAAAGTTGAAAAGGTTTGAGAACGCCAAAAGTATGAAACAATTGTTTGGCTTGTCATCGGGGTTGTGCATGATGTGAATATTTTGTGTGGTGAAGATGGAGCATAGCCAGACTATATGATTTTGTAGGGATAACTTTCTTTGGCCTTGTTATTTTGAAAAGACATGATTGCTTTACTAGTAGGCTTGAAGTATTATTGTTTTTATGTCAAATGATAGACTATTGCTTTGAATCACTCGTATCTTAATATTCATGCCATGATTAGATATGTGATCAAGATTATGCTAGGTAGCATTCCACGTCAAAAATTATCTTTTTTATCATTTACCTACACGAGGACGAGCAGGAATTAAGCTTCGGGATGCTGATACGTCTCCGTCGTATCTATAATTTTTGATTGTTCCATGCCAATATTCTATAACTTTCATATACTTTTGACAACTTTTTATACTACTTTTGGGACTAACATATTGATCCAGTGCCTAGTGCCAGTTCCTGTTTGTTGCATGTTTTTTGTTTCGCACAATATCCATATCAAACGGAGTCCAAACGGGATAAAAATTGACGGAGATTTTTTTTGGAATATATATGATTTTTGGGAAGAAAATCCACGCGAGACGGTGCCTGAGGTGGCCACGAGGCAGGAGGGCGCGCCTGCCCCCCCAGGCGCGCCCCTGACCCTCGTGGGCCACCCGTAAGGCGGTTGATGCCCTTCTTTCTCCGCAATATAAGAAACGATGAAAGGGAAGAATCTGGGAACGCAGAAATAGAGAGAGACAGAGAGACAGATCCAATCTCGGAGGGGCTCTCGCCCCTCCCATGCCATCGAGGCCAAGGACCAGAGGGGAAACCCTTCTCCCATCTAGGGAGGAGGTCAAGGAAGAAGAAGACGAAGGGCCCCCTCTCCCCTTCTCTTCCGGTGGCGCCGGAACGCTGCCGTGGCCATCATCATCATCACCGCGATCTACACCAACACCTCCGCCATCTTCACCAACATCTCCATCACCTTCCCCCTTCTATCTACAGCGGTCCACTCTCCCGCAACCCGTTGTACCCTCTACTTGAACATTGTGCTTTATGCTTCATATTATTATCCAATGATGTGTTGCCATCCTATGATGTCTGAGTAGATTTTCGTTATCCTATCGGTGGTTGATGAATTGCTATGATTGATTTAATTTGCTTGTGGTTATGTTGCTGTCCTTTGGTGCCCATCATATGATTGTGCGCGTGGATCACACCCTAGGGTTAGTTGTATGTTGATAGGACTATGTATTGGAGGGCAAGAGTGACAGAAGCTTCAACCTAGCATAGAAATTGATGCATACGGGATTGAAGGGGGACCAATATATCTTAATGCTATGGTTGGGTTTTACCTTAATGAACGTTAGTAGTTGCGGATTGCTTGCTAATAGTTCCAATCATAAGTGCATAGAATTCCAAGTCAGGGATGACATGCTAGCAGTGGCCTCTCCCACATAATACTTGCTATCGGTCTAGTAAAGTAGTCAATTGCTTAGGGACAATTTCACAACTCCTACCACCACTTTTCCATAGTCGCTATATTTACTTTATTGCTTCTTTACTTACAATAGCCCCTACTTTTTATTTACGTAATCTTTATTATCTTGCAAACCTATCCAACAACACCTACAAAGTACTTCTAGTTTCATACTTGTTCTAGGTAAAGCGAACGTCAAGCGTGCGTAGAGTTGTATCGTTGGTCGATAGAACTTGAGGGAATATTTGTTCTACGTTTAGCTCCTCTTTGGGTTCGGCACTCTTACTTATCGAAAACTGTTGCGTTCCCCTATACTTGTGGGTTATCATAGATCAATAGCTCGCGTTTAGCTCCTCTGTTTTATTTTTGATATGTTCCTAGAGAAACTAAGTTGAAAGATGTTAGTAGCAATGATGCGGATTTGATCCGTGATCTGAGGTTTATCCTCATTGCTGCATAGAAGAATTATGTCCTTGATGCACCGCTAGGTAACAAACCTATTGCAGGAGCAGATGCAGATGTTATGAACGTTTGGCTAGCTCAATATGATGACTACTTGATAGTTTAGTGCACCATGCTTAAACGTCTTAGAATCGGGACTTCAAAGACGTTTTGAACGTCATGGACCATATGAGATATTCCAGGACTTGAAGTTAATATTTCAAGCAAATACCCGAGTTGAGAGATATGAAGTCTCCAACAAGTTCTATAGCTAAAAGATGGAGGAGAATAGCTCAAGCAGTGAGCATGTGCTTAGATTGTCTAGGTACTACAATCGCTTGAATCAAGTGGGAGTTAATCTTCCAGATAAAATAGTCATTGACATAATTCTCTAGTCGCCATCACCAAGTTAGTAGAATTTCGTGATGAACTATAATATGCAAGGGATAATGGAAATGATTCCCAAGCTCTTCGTGATGCTGAAATTGACGAAGGTAGAAATCAAGAAAAAACTGAGTGCTTCTACTGCAAAGGAACTGGTCACTGGAAGAAGAACTACCCAAGTAATTGGCGGATAAGAAGGATGGAAAAATGAACAAAGGTATATTTGATATACATGTTATTGATGTGTACTTTACTAGTGTTTATAGCAACCCCTCAGTATTTGATACTAGTTCAGTTGCTAAGAGTAGTAACTCGAAACGGAAGTTGCAGAATGAACAGAGACTAGTTAAGGGTGAAGTGACGATATGTGTTGGAAGTGGTTACAAGATTGATATGATCATCATCGCACACTCCCTATACTTTCGGGATTAGTGTTGAACCTAAATAAATGTTATTTGGTGTTTGTGTTGAGCATGAATATGATTTGATCATGTTTATTGCAAAACGATTATTCATTTAAGTTAGAGAATAATTGTTGTTCTATTTACATGAATAAAACCTTCTATGGTCATACACCCAATGAAAATGGTTCATTGGATCTCGATCGTAGTGATACACATATTCATAATATTGAAGCCAAAAGATGCAAAGTTAATATTGATAGTGCAACTTATTTGTGGCACTGCCGTTTAGGTCATATTGGTGTAAAGCGCATGAAGAAACTCCATGCTGATGGGCTTTTGGAATCACTTGATTATGAATCAATTGATGCTTGTGAACCATGCCTTTGGGCAAGATGACTAAGACTCCGTTCTCCGGAACAATGGAGCGAGCAACTGACTTATTGGAAATAGTACATACTGATGTATGTAGTCCGATGAGTGTTGAGGCTCGCGGCGGGTATCGTTATTTTCTAACCTTCACAGATGATTTGAGCAGATATGGGTATATCTACTTGATGAAACACAAGTCTGAAACATTTGAAAAGTTCAAAGAATTTCAGAGTGAAGTGGAGAATCATCATAACAAAAATAAAAGTTTCTACGATATCATCGCAGAAGTAAAATATTTGAGTTACGATTTTGGCCTTCAGTTAAAACAATGTGAAATAGTTTCACTACTCACGCCACTTGGAACACCACAGCATAATGGTGTGTCTGAGCGTCATAACCGTACTATTATTGGATATTGTGCAATCTATGATGTTTCTTACCGATTAACCACTATATTTTTTGGGTTATGCATTAGAGAAAACTACATTCACGTTAAATAGGGCACCATCTAAATCCGTTGAGACGACACCGTATGAACTATGGTTTGGCAAGAAACCTAAGATGTCGTTTCTTAAAGTTTGAGGTTGCAATGCTTATGTGAAAAAGTTTCAACCTGATAAGCTCAGACCCAAATCGGAGAAGTGCGTCTTCATAGGATACCCAAAAGAAAATGTTGGGTACACCTTCTATCACAGATCCAAAGGCAAGATATTCATTGCTGAGAATGGATCCTTTCTAGAGAAGGAGCTTCTCTCGAAAAAGTGAGTGGGAGGAAAGTAGAACTTGATGAGGTAACTGTACCTGCTCCCTTATTGGAAAGTAGTTCATCACAGAAATCTGTTCCTATGACTACTACACCAATTAGTGAGCAAGCTAATGATGATGATCATGTAAGTTCAGATCAAGTTACTATCGAACCTCGTAGGTCAACCAGAGTAAGATCCGCACCAGAGTGGTACGGTAATCCTGTTCTGGAGGTCATGTTACTTGACCATGACGAACCTACGAACTATGAGGAAACGATGATGAGCCCAGATTCTGCGAAATGGCTTGAGGACATGAAATCTGAGATTGGATCCATGTATAAGAACAAAGTATGGACTTTGATTGACTTGCCCGATGATCGGTGAGTCATTAAGAATAAATGGATCTTCAAGAGGAAGACGAACGCTGATAGTAGTGTTACTATCTACAAAGCTAGAATTGTCGCAAAAGGTTTTTCGACAAGTTCAAGGTGTTGACTATGATGAGAGTTTCTCACTCGTATATATGCTTAAGTCTGTCCGAATCATGTTAGCAATTGCCACATTTTATGAAATCTGGCAAATGGATAAACAAAACTACATTCCTTAATGGATTTATTTAAGTGGAGTTGTATACGATGCAACCAGAAGGTTTTGTCAATCCTAAAGGTGCTAACAAAATATGCAAGCTCCAGCGATCCATCTATGGACTGGTGCAAGCATCTCAGAGTTGGAATATACGCTTTGATAAGTTGATCAAAGCATATAGTTTTATACAGACTTGCGGTGAAGCCTGTATTTACAAGAAAGTGACTGGGAGCACTACAACATTTCTGATAAGTATATGTGAATGACATATTGTTAATCGAAGATAATGTAGAATTATTCTACAAAGCATAAAGGAGTGTTTGAAAGGAGTTTTTCAAAGAAAAACCTCGGTGAAGCTGCTTACATATTGAGCATCAAGATCTATATAGATAGATCAAGATGCTTGATAAGTTTTTCAATGAGTACATACCTTGACAAGATTTTGAAGTAGTTCAAAATGGAACAGTCAAAGAAAGAGTTCTTGCCTGTGTTACAAGGTGTGAAACTGAGTAAGACTCAAAGCCCGACCACGGCAGAAGATAGAAAGAGAATGAAAGTCATTCCCTATGCCTTGGCCATAGGTTCTATAAAATATGCCATGCTGTGTACCAGATCTATTGTATACCTTAGCATCTTTCTAGCAAGGGAGTACAATAGTGATCTAGGAGTTGATCACTGGACAGCGGTCAAAATTATCCTTAGAGGACTAAGGAAATATTGCTCAATTATGGAGGTGATAAAAGAGTTCGTCATAAAGAGTTACGTCGATGTAAGCTTTGACACCGATCTGAATGACTCTAAGTCTCGATCTAGATACATATTGAAAGTGGGAGCTATTAGCTAGAGTAGCTCCGTGCAGAGCTTTGTAGACATAGAACTTTGCAAAATACTTACGAATCTGAATGTGACAGACCCGTGACTAAAATTATCTCACAAGCAAAACATGATCACACCTTAGTACTCTTTGGGTGTTAATCACATAGCGATGTGAACTAGATTACTGACTCTAGTAAACCCTTTGGGTTTTGGTCACATGTCGATGTGAACTATGGGTGTTAACCACATAAAGATGTGAACTATTGATGTTAAATCACATGGCGATGTGATCTAGATTATTGACTCTAGTGCAAGTGGGAGACTAAAGGAAATATGCCCTAGAGGCAATAATAAAGTTATTTTTTATTTCCTTATATCATGATAAATGTTTATTATTCATGCTAGAATTGTATTAACCAGAAACATAATACATGTGTGAATACATAGACAAACAGAGTGTCACTAGTATGCCTCTACTTGACTAGCTCCTTGATCAAAGATGGTTAAGTTTCCTAGCCATTGACATGGGTTGTCATTTGATTAACGGGATCACATCATTAGGAGAATGATGTGATTGACATGACCCATTCTGTTAGCTTAGCACACGATCGTTTAGTATGTTGCTATTGCTTTATTCATGACTTATACATGTTCCTATGACTATGAGATTATGCAACTCCCGTTTACCGGAGGAACACTTTGTGTGCCACCAAACATCACAACGTAACTGGGTGATTATAAAGGTGCTCTACAGGTGTCTCTGAAGGTACTTGTTGGGTTGGCGTATTTCGAGATTAGGATTTGTCACTCCGATTGTCGGAGAGGTATCTCTGGGCCCACACGGTAATGCGCATCACTATAAGAATTGCAAGCATTGCAACTAATGAGTTAGTTGCGGGATGATGTATTACAGAATGAGTAAAGAGACTTGCCGGTAACGAGATTGAACTAGGTATTGAGATACCGACGATCGAATCTCGGGCAAGTAACATACCGATGACAAAGGGAACAACGTATGTTGTTATGCGGTCTGACCGATAAAGATCTTTGTAGAATATGTAGGAGCCAATATGGGCATCCAGGTCCCGCTATTGGTTATTGACCAGAGAGGTGTCTCGGTCATGTCTACATAGTTCTCGAACCCGTAGGGTCCGCACGCTTAACGTTCATTGACGATATAGTACTATGAGTTATGTATGTTGGTGACCTAATGTTGTTCGGAGTTCTGGATAAGATCACGGACATGATGAGGAACTCCGGAATGGTCCTGTGATAAAGATTGATATATGGGATAATAGTGTTTGGACTTCGGAAGGGGTTCCGGATGTTTCCCGAAATGTTTGGGCACGAGAACACTTTATTTGGGCCAAAGGGGAAAGCCCACGAGGTTTTTGGAAAGCGCAAAAGGAAGTTTTGCGGAGTCCAGGGGCTAGACGCCGGGAACCCTAGCGTCTGCCCCTGGAGTCCGAGAAGGACTCTTGCCTTTCGGGTGAAACCGACTTTGTGGAGGCTTTTACTCCAAGTTTCGACCCCAATGCTCAACATATAAATAGAGGGGTAGGGCTAGCACCCAAGATACATGAAGAAACACCAATCCGTGTGTCGGCAACCCCGTCCCCTCTAGTTTATCCTCCGTCATAGTTTTCGTAGTGATTAGGTGAAGCCCTGCGGAAATTGTTCTTCACCAACACCATCACCACGCCGTCGTGCTGCCGGAACTCATATACTACTTCGCCCCTCATGCTGGATCGAGAAGGCGAGGACGTCCCCGAGCCGAACGCGTGCAGAACTCGGAGGTGTCGTGCTTTCGGTGTTGGGGAACATGGTAATTTCAAATTTTCCTACGCACACGCAAGATTATGGTGATGCATAGCAACGAGAGGGGACAGTGTTGTCCACGTACCCTCGTAGACCGAAAGCGGAAGCGTTAGCACAACGCGGTTGATGTAGTCGTACATCTTCACGATCCGACCGATCAAGTACCGAACGTACGGCACCTCCGAGTTCAGCACACGTTCAGCCCGATGACGTCCCTCGAACTTCGATCCAACCGAGTGTTGAGGGAGAGTTTCGTCAGCACGACGGCGTGGTGACGATGTTGATGTTCTACCGACGTAGGGCTTCGCCTAAGCACCGCTACAGTATTATCGAGGTGGACTATGGTGGAGGGGGGCACCACACACGGCTAAGAGATCAATGATCAATTGTTGTGTCCATGGGGTGCCCCCCTGCCCCCGTATATAAAGGAGCAAGGGGGTGCAGCCGGCCATAGGAGGAGGCACACAGGAGGAGTCCTACTCCTACCGGGAGTAGGACTGCCCTCCTTTTTCCTAGTTGGATTAGGACTTGGGGGGAAGGAGTGGAGGAGAAGGAAGGAAGGGGGCGCCACCCCCCTCTCCTTGTCCTATTCGGACTAGGGGGAGGGGCGCGCGGCCAGCCCTTGCCTCCTCTCCTCTCTTCCACCTAGGCCCACTAAGGCCCATTTGATTCCCAAGGTGTTCCTGTAACCTCCCGGTACTTCGGTAAAATCCCGATTTTACCTGGAACACTTCCGATATCCAAACATAGGCTTCCAATATATCAATCTTCATGTCTCGACCATTTCGAGACTCCTCGTCATGTCCATGTCACATCCGGGACTCCGAACAACCTTCGGTACATCAAAACATATAAACTCATAATATAACTGTCATCGTAACGTTAAGCGTGCGGACCCTACGGGTTCGAGAACTATGTAGACATGACCGAGACACGTCTCCGATCAATAACCAATAGCGGAACCTGGATGCTCATATTGGCTCCTACATATTCTACGAAGATCTTTATCGGTCAGACCGCATAACAACATACGTTGTTCCCTTTGTCATCGGTATGTTACTTGCCCGAGATTCGATCATCGGTATCTCAATACCTAGTTCAATCTCATTACCGGCAAGTCTCTTTACTCGTTCCGTAATACATCATCCCGCAACTAACTCATTAGTTGCAATGCTTGCAAGGCTTAAGTGATGTGCATTACCGAGAGGGCCCAGAGATACCTCTCCGACAATCGGAGTGACAAATCCTAATCTCGAAATACGCCAACCCAACAAGTACCTTCGGAGACACCTGTAGAGAACCTTTATAATCACCCAGTTACATTGTGACGTTTGGTAGCACACAAAGTGTTCCTCCGGTAAACGGAGTTGCATAATCTCATAGTCATAGGAACATGTATAAGTCATGAAGAAAGCAATAGCAACATACTAAACGATTGTGTGCTAAGCTAACGGAATGGGTCATGTCAATCACATCATTCTCCTAATGATGTGATCTCGTTTATCAAATGACAACCCATGTCAATGGCTAGGAAACTTAACCATCTTTGATCAACGAGCTAGTCAAGTAGAGGCATACTAGTGACACTCTGTTTGTCTATGTATTCACATATGTATTATGTTTCCGGTTAATACAATTCTAGCATGACTTCCAGAACAGGATTACCGTACCACTCTGGTGTGGATCTTACTCTGGTTGATCTATGAGGATTAGTAGCAAATTGATCTGAAGTTCCATGACCATCATCATTAACTTCTTCACTAATTGGTGTAGGTGTCACAGAAACCGATTTCTGTGATGTACTACTTTCCAATAACGGAGCAGGTACAGTTACCTCATCAAGTTCTACTTTCCTCCCACTCACTTCTTTCGAGAGAAACTCCTCTAGAAAGGATCCATTCTTGGCAACGAATGTCTTGCCTTCGGATCTGTGATAGAAGGTGTACCCAACAGTCTCCTTTGGGTATCCTATGAAAACACATTTCTCCGATTTGGGTTCGAGCTTATCAGGTTGAAGCTTTTTCACATAAGCATTGCAACCCCAAACTTTCAGAAATGACAACTTTGGTTTCTTGCCAAACCATAGTTTGTAAGGCGTCATCTCAACAGATTTCGATGGTGCCCTATTTAATGTGAATGCGGCCGTCTCTAAAGCATAACCCCAAAACGATAGCGGTAAATCTGTAAGAGACATCATAGATCGCACCATATCTAGTAAAGTACGATTACAACGTTCGGACACACCATTACACTATGGTGTTCCGGGTGGCGTGAGTTGTGAAACTATTCCGCATTGTTTCAAATGTAGACCAAACTTGTAACTCAAATATTCTCCTCCACGATCAGATCATAGAAACTTTATTTTCTTGTTACGATGATTTTCAACTTCACTCTGAAATTCTTTGAACTTTTCAAATGTTTCAGACTTATGCTTCATTAAGTAGATATACCCATATCTACTTAAATCATCTGTGAAGGTGAGAAAATAACGATATCCGCCACGAGCCTCAACATTCATCGGACCACATACATATGTATGTATGATTTCCAACAAATCTTTTGCTCTCTCCATAGTTCCGGAGAACGGCGTTTTGGTCATCTTGCCCATGAGGCACGGTTCGCAAGTACCAAGTGATTCATAATCAAGTGGTTCCAAAAGTCCATCAGTATGGAGTTTCTTCATGCGCTTTATACCGATATGACCTAAACGCCAGTGCCACAAATAAGTTGCACTATCATTATCAACTCTGCATCTTTTGGCTTCAACATTATGAATATGTGTATCACTACTATCGAGATTCATCAAAAATAGACCACTCTTTAAGGGTGCATGACCATAAAAGATATTACTCATATAAATAGAACAACCATTATTCTCTGATTTAAATGAATAACCGTCTCGCATCAAACAAGATCCAGATATAATGTTCATGATCAACGCTGGCACCAAATAACAATTATTTAGGTCTAATACTAATCCCGAAGGTATATGTAGAGGTAGCGTGCCGACCGCGATCACATCGACTTTGGAACCGTTTCCCACGCGCATCGTTACCTCGTCCTTTGCCAGTGTTTGGTTAATCCGTAGTCCCTGTTTCGAGTTGCAAATATTAGCAACAAAACCAGTATCAAATACCCAGGTGCTACTGCGAGTTCTAGTAAGGTACACATCAATAACATGTATACCACATATACCTTTGTTCACCTTGCCATCCTTCTTATCCGCCAAATACTTGGGGCAGTTCCGCTTCCAGTGACCAGTCTACTTGTAGTAGAAGCACTCAGTTTCAGGCTTAGGTCCAGACTTGGGTTTCTTCTCCTGAGCAGCAACTTGCTTGTTGTTTTCTTGAAGTTCCCCTTCTTCTTCCCTTTGCCCTTTTTCTTGGAACTAGTGGTCTTGTTGACCATCAACACTTAATGCTCCTTCTTGATTTCTACCTCCGCAGCTTTTAGCATTGCGAAGAGCTCGGGAATTGTCTTGTTCATCCCTTGCATATTATAGTTCATCACGAAGCTCTTGTAGCCTGGTGGCAGTGATTGAAGAACTATGTCAATGACACTATCAACCGGAAGATTAACTCCCAGCTGAGTCAAGTGACTATGTGATGTCTACTACACAACCTTCTTCTTGTAGACGTTGTTGGGCCTCCAAGTGCAGAGGTTTGTAGGACAGTAGAAAATTTCCCTCAAGTGGATGACTTAAGGTTTATCAATCCGTAGGAGGCGTAGGATGAAGATGGTCTCTCGCAAGCAACCCTGCAACCAAATAACAAAGAGTCTCTTATGTCCCCAACACACCCAATAGAATGGTAAATTGTATAGGTGCACTAGTTCGGCGAAGAGATGGTGATACAAGTGGTATATGGATGGTAGATAAAGGTATTTGTAATCAGAAATTATAAAAACAGCAAGGTAACTAATGATAAAAGTGAGCGTAAACGGTATTGCAATGCTAGTAAACAAGGCCTAGGGTTCATACTTTCACTAGTGTAAGTCCTCTCAACAATACTAACATAATTGGATCATAAAACTATCCCTCAACATGCAAAAAAGAGTCACTCCAAAGTCACTAATAGCGGAGAACGAACGAAGAGATTATGGTAGGGTACGAAACCACCTGAAAGTTATTCTTTCCAATCAATCCGTTGGGCTATTCCTACAAGTGTCACAAACAGCCCTAGAGTTCGTACTAGAATAACACCTTAAGACACAAATCAACCAAAACCCTAATGTCACCTAGATACTCCAATGTCACCTCAAGTACCCGTGGGTATGATTATACGATATGCATCACACAATCTCAGATTCATCTATTCAACCAACGCAAAGGACCTCAAAGAGTGCCCCAAAGTTCTACCGGAGAATCACGACGAAAATGTCTGCCAACCCCTATGCATAGGTTCATGGGAGGAACCCGTAAGTTGATCACCAAAACATACATCATGTGAATCACGTGATATCCCATTGTCACCACAGATATCCACGGCAAGACATACATCAAGTGTTCTCAAATCTTTAAAGACTCAATCTGATAAGATTACTTCAAAGGGGAAACTCAATTCATTACAAGAGAGAAGAGGGGGAGGAGAAACATAGGATCCAACTATAATAGCAAAGCTCGCGATACATCAAGATCATATCATCTCAAGAACACGAGAGAGAGATCAAACACATAGCTACTGGTACATACCCTCAGCCCCGATGGAGAACTACTCCCTCCTCGTCATGGAGAGCACCGGATTGATCAAGATGGCCACCGGAGAGGGATTGCCCCCTCCGGTAGGGTGCGGAACGGGTCTAGATTGGTTTTCGGTGGCTACGGAGGCTTCTGGCGGTGGAACTCCCGATCTAATCTCCGTTCTGAAAGTTTTAGGGTACGTAGGTATATATGGGTGCAGGAGGTACGTCGGAGGAGCTACGGGGGCCCCACGAGGCAGGGGGCGCGCCCTAGGGGGGGCGCGCCCCCCACCCTCGTGAGCACCTCCCGTGTCTCCTGACGTGGAATCCAAGTCTATCCGGTGGCTTTCGTTCCAAAAATAACTTCTCCAGTTGATTTCGTTCCGTTTCGACTCCGTTTGATATTCCTTTTCTTCGAAACACTGAAATAGGCATAAAACAGCAAATCTGGGCTGGGCCTCCGGTTAATAGGTTAGTCCCAAAAATAATATAAAAGTGTAAAATAAAGCCCAATATTGCCTAAAACAGTAGATAATATAGCATGGAGCAATCAAAAATTATAGATGCGTTGGAGATGTATCAAGCATCTCCAAGCTTAATTCCTGCTCGTCCTCGAGTAGGTAAATGATAAAAAGATAATTTTTGATGTGGAATGCTAGTTGGCATAATTTCAATGTAATTCTTCCTACTTGTGATATGAATATTCAAATCCGAAAGATTCAAGACAAAAGTTCATATGGACATAAAAATAATAATACTTCAAGCATACTAATAAAGCAATCATGTCTTCTCAAAATAACATGGCCAAAGAAAGCTATCCCTACAAAATCATATAGTCTGGCTATGCTCTATCTTCACCACACAAAATATTTAAATCATGCACAACCCCGATGACAAGCCAAGCAATTGTTTCATACTTTTGATGTTCTCAAACTTTTTCAATCTTCATGCAATACATGAGCGTGAGCCATGGATATAGCACTATATGTGGAATGGAATGGTGGTTGTGGAGAAGACAAAAAGGGAGAAGATAGTCTCACATCGACTAGGCGTATCAACGGGCTATGGAGATGCCCATCAATATATATCAATGTGAGTGAGTAGGGATTGCCATGCAACGGATGCACTAGAGCTATAAGTATATGAAAGCTCAACAAAAGAAACTAGTGGGTGTGCATCCAACTCGCTTGCTCACGAAGACCTAGGGCATTTTGAGGAAGCCCATCTTTGGAATATACAAGCCAAGTTCTATAATGAAAATTCCCACTAGTATATGAAAGTGATAACTCAAGAGACTCTCTATATGAAGAACATGGTGCTACTTTGAAGCACAAGTGTGGAAAAAGGACTAGTAGCATTGCCCCTTCTTATTTTTTTATTTGGCCTTTTTTGGGACAATGCTCTATTGAATGATGATCATCACACTTCTATTTACTTACAACTCAAGAATTACAACTCGATACTTAGAACAAGATATGACTCTATATGAATGCCTTCGGTGGTGTACCAGGATGTGCAATGATGCATGAGTGACATGTATGAAAGAATTATGAACGGTGTCTTTGCCACAAATACAATGTCAACTACATGATCATGCTAAGCAATATGACAATGATGAAGCGTGTCATAATAAATGGAACAGTGGAAAGTTGCATGGCAATATATCTCGGAATGGCTATGGAAATGCCATAATAGGTAGGTATGGTGGCTGTTTTGAGGAAGGTATATGGTGAGTTTATGGTACCGACGAAAGTTGCGCGGTACTAGAGAGGCTAGCAATGGTGGAAGGGTGAGAGTGCGTATAATCCATGTACTCAACATTAGTCATAAAGAACTCACATACTTATTGCAAAAATCTATTAGTTATCGAAACAAAGTACTACGTGCATGCTCCTAGGGGGATAGATTGGTAGGAAAATACCATCGCTCGTCCCCGACCGCCACTCATAAGGAAGACAATCAATAAATAAATCATGCTCCGACTTCATCACATAACGGTTCACCATACGTGCATGCTACGGGAATCACAAAATTCAACACAAGTATCTCTCAAATTCACAACTACTCAACTAGCATGACTCTAATATCACCATCTCCATATCTCAAAACAATTATCAAGTATCAAACTTCTCATAGTATTCAACACACTCATAAGAGAATTTTATTATTCTTGAATACCTAGCATATTAGGATTTTAAGAAAATTACCATGATATTTAAGACTCTCAAAATAATCTAAGTGAAGCATGAGAGTTCATCTATTTATTCAAAATAAAACTACCATCATGCTCTAAAAGTTATAAGTGAAGTACTAGAGCAACAACAAACTACTCCGAAAGATATAAGTGAAGATCAAATGAGTAGTCAAATAATTATGTAACTATGTGAAGACTCTCTAACATTTAATAATTTCAGATCTTGGTATTCTATTCAAACAGAAAGCAAAGCAAAATAAAATGACATTCTAAGAATAGCAAACATCATGTGAAGAAGCAAAAACTTAGGATCAACCGATACTAACCGATAGTTGTTGAAGAAGAAAGGTGGGATGCCAACCGGGTCATCCCCAAGTTTAGACGCTTGAGACTTCTTGAAATATTATCTTGGGATGCCTTGGGCATCCCCAAGCCTGATCTTTTGTGTCTCCTTAATTCCTCTCATATCACGGTCTCCCTAAATCTCAAAAGCTTCATCCACACAAAACTCAACAAGGACTCGTGAGATAAGTTAGTATAAACCATTGCAAAAACCTTATCATACTCTACTGTAGCAAATCACTAAAATTATTATTCAACATTGCATACTAAATGTCTCTGCATATTTAATAGTCCTATCCTCAAATAGATTCATTAAAGAAGCAAACATATGCAAACAATGCAAACATAACAGCAATCTGCCTAAACAGGATAGTCTGTAAAGAATGCAGCAACATCCATACTACCCTAGCTCAAAAAATTATGAAAGAAAATTACCACTGTAGTAAATTTATCAGAGCTTAATATGCAAAAGGTTTCAACATTTTATCACATTCTGACTTTTCTAGGGAATTATTGCAACAGCGGTAAACTTTCTGTTTTCAAACAGCAACATGTGGACTTCTAAAATAGGCATAGTAAAGGCTATCAATGCCATTTTTATTGAAATAAAAATGCAAAACATTGTTCCAAATAACAGAAAGCAAATCCTAACAAAATAAATTGACGCTCCAAGGAAAACACATATCATGTGGCGAATAAAAATATAACTCCAAGTAAAGTTACCGATGAACGAAGACGAAAGAGGGGATGCCTTCCGGGGCATCCCCAAGCTTAGGCTCTTGGTTGTCCTTGAATATTACCTTGGGGTGCCTTTGGCATCCCCAAGCTTAGGCTCTTGCCACTCCTTATTCCATAGTCCATCGAATCCTTACCCAAAACTTGAAAACTTCACAACACAAAACTTAACAGAAAACTCGTAAGCTCCGTTAGTATAATAAAATAAATCACCACTTCAAGGTACTGTAATGAACTCATTCTTTATTTATATTGGTGTTAAACCTACTGTATTTCAACTTATCTATGGTTCATACCCTCCGATACTACTCATAGATTCATCAAAATAAGCAAACAACACACGAAAAACAGAATCTGTCAAAAACAGAACAGTCTGTAGTAATCTGGATCAAACGTATACTTCTGGAACTCATAAAATTCTAAAATAAATTGCTGGACCTAAGGAATTTATCTATTAATCATCTGCAAAAATAATTAACTAAATATCGCTCTCCAAATAAAAATGGCAGTAGTTCTCGTGAGCGCTAAAGTTTCTGTTTTTTACAGCATGATCACAAAGACTTCCCCCAAGTCTTCACAAAGGTTCTACTTGGCACAAACACTAATTAAAAGCATAATACCACATCTAAACAGAGGATAGATGGATTATTTATTACTAAACAGGAACAAAAAGCAAGGAACAAAAAATAAAATTGGGTTGCCTCCCAACAAGCGCTATCATTTAATGCCCCTAGCTAGGCATGATGATTTCAATGATGCTCACATAAAGGATAAGAATTGAAACATAAAGAGAGCATCATGAAGAATATGACTAGCACATTTAAGTCTAACATGCTTCCTATGCATAGGAATTTGTGAGCAAACAACTTGTGGGAATAATAATCAATTAGCATAGGAAGGTAAAACAAACATAACTTCAAAATTTTAAGCACATAGAGAGGAAACTTGATATTATTGCAATTCCTACAAGCATATATTCCTCCCTCATAATAATTTTCAGTAGCATAATGAATGAATTCAACAATATAACCATCACCTAGAGCATTCTTTTCATGATCTCTCTTCCTTTTTCTTTTCTTCTTCTTCACCACATCATGTGTGGGTTCAATCCTCTTTTTGGAGCTCCTTATTAATGAGATTCGTTGAATAGGAGGCTCCTCCTCGTTACCTGATTCATCATAAGAAATAATAGGAGGGTATTGGGAAGCCTCTTCCCTTTCATTAGTATTCTCTTCATCATCTATTTGTTTCCTTTTCTTTATGTAGTTGGCAATATAAGGATTTTCAATACAATTCACCACACAATACATATAAATTTTCTCTAGATCAAAATAAAGAAATCTATCAAGATTAAACTTTGGAATACCCTCAGTTATACGTTTCATTTCTTCATAACCCAAAAGAAGGCTAAGCTCTTTATGATTCTCAAGGGTAATCAAATTATCACAATGTTTGGACACGACTTGATCATGAAACAAATAGCATTGGAGCTTTAAATGACCATGTTCATTGCAAAGTTCACAAGGGGCACGAAAAATATTGAATCTTTCAGCACATTCATCTAGCTCTTCTTGCAACAAATTGGTTTCTAAGTACTTATGCCTCTTGCAATATCTATCTTCCCTATTTGGTATGTACTTGCAAACCCAATCTACTCCACAAAAATTGACATGTTTATAGGAGGCATTTTCATCATAACTAGTGCAATCATCATTAGCATCATGGATATTCAAATAATTCGGACTAACAACATTGCAATCATGCTCATCATTCAAAGATTTAGTGCCAAACATTTTATAGATTTCTTCTTCTAGCACTTGAGCACAATTATCCTTTCCATCATACTCACGAAAGATATTAAAAAGGTGAAGCGTATGAGACAAACTCAATTCCATTTTTTATAGTTTTCTTTTATAAACTAAACTAGTGATAAAACAAGAAACTAAAAGACTTGATTGCAAGATCTAAAGATATACCTTCAAGCACTCACCTCCCCGGCAACAGCACCAGAAAAGAGCTTGATGTCTACTACACAACCTTCTTCTTGTAGACGTTGTTGGGCCTCCAAGTGCAGAGGTTTGTAGGACAGTAGCAAATTTCCCTCAAGTGGATGACCTAAGGTTTATCAATCCATAGGAGGCGTAGGATGAAGATGGTCTCTCGCAAGCAACCCTGCAACCAAATAACAAAGAGTCTCTTATGTCCCCAACACACCCAATACAATGGTAAATTGTATAGGTGCACTAGTTCGGTGAAGAGATGGTGATACAAGTGGTATATGGATGGTAGATAAAGGTATTTGTAATCAGAAATTATAAAAACAGCAAGGTAACTAATGATAAAAGTGAGCGTAAACGGTATCGCAATGCTAGTAAACAAGGCCTAGGGTTCATACTTTCACTAGTGTAAGTCCTCTCAACAATACTAACATAATTGGATCATAAAACTATCCCTCAACATGCAACAAAGAGTCACTCCAAAGTCACTAATAGCGGAGAACGAACGAAGAGATTATGGTAGGGTACGAAACCACCTGAAAGTTATTCTTTCCAATCAATCCGTTGGGCTATTCCTATAAGTGTCACAAACAGCCCTAGAGTTCGTACTAGAATAACACCTTAAGACACAAATCAACCAAAACCCTAATGTCACCTAGATACTCCAATGTCACCTCAAGTATCCGTGGGTATGATTGTACGATATGCATCAAACAATCTCAGATTCATCTATTCAACCAACGCAAAGGACCTCAAAGAGTGCCCCAAAGTTCTACCGGAGAATCACGACGAAAATGTCTGCCAACCCCTATGCATAGGTTCATGGGCGGAACCCGTAAGTTGATCACCAAAACATACATCATGTGAATCACGTGATATCCCATTGTCACCACAGATATCCACGGCAAGACATACATCAAGTGTTCTCAAATCTTTAAAGACTCAATCCGATAAGATTACTTCAAAGGGGAAACTCAATTCATTACAAGAGAGAAGAGGGGGAGGAGAAACATAGGATCCAACTATAATAGCAAAGCTCGCGATACATCAAGATCGTATCATCTCAAGAACACGAGAGAGAGAGAGAGAAAGAGAGAGAGAGAGAGAGATCAAACACATAGCTACTGGTACATACCCTCAGCCTCGAGGGAGAACTACTCCCTCCTCGTCATGGAGAGCACCGGGATGATGAAGATGGCCACCGGAGAGGGATTGCCCCCTCCGGCAGGGTGTCGGAATGGGTTTAGATTAGTTTTCGGTGGCTACGGAGGATTCTGGCGGCGGAACTCCCGATCTAATCTCCGTTCTGGAAGTTTTAGGGTACGTAGGTATATATGGGTGCAGGAGGTACGTCGGAGGAGCTACGGGGGCCCCACGAGGCAGGGGGGCACGCCCTAGGGGGGCGGCCCCCACCCTCGTGAGCACCTCCCGTATCTCCTGACGTGGAATCCAAGTCCATCATGTCGCTTTCGTTCCAAAAATAACTTCTCCAGTTGATTTCGTTCCGTTTCGACTCCATTTGATATTCCTTTTCTTCGAAACACTGAAATAGGCATAAAACAACAAATCTGGGCTGGGCCTCCGGTTAATAGGTTAGTCCCAAAAATAATATAAAAGTGGAAAATAAAGCCCAATATTGCCTAAAACAGTAGATAATATAGCATGGAGCAATCAAAAATTATAGATACGTTGGAGATGTATCACTATGGTACCCAGACATTCTGAGTATATGTTCACTGACAGAACTATTCTCCTCCATTTTGCAGCTGTAGAACTTATTGGAGACTTCATATCTCTCAATCCGGGAATTTGCTTGAAATATTAACTTCAACTCCTGGAACATCTCATATGCTCCATGACGTTCAAAATGTCGTTGAAGTCCCGGTTCTAAGCCGTAAAGCATGGCACACTGAACTATTGAGTAGTCATCAACTTTGCTCTCCCAGACGTTCTTAGCGTCGTCAGTTGCATCAGCAGCAGGCCTGACACTCAGCGGTGCTTCCAGGACGTAATTGTTCTGTGCAGCAATGAGGATAATCCTCAAGTTACGGACCCAGTCCGTGTAATTGCTACCATCATCTTTCGACTTTGCTTTCTCAAGGAACGCATTAAAATTCAACGGAACAACAACATGGGCCATCTATCTACAACGAAACATAGACAAGCAAGATACTATCAGGTTCTAAGTTCATGATAAATTTAAGTTCAATTAATCATATTACTTAAGAACTCCCACTTAGAAAGACATCCCTCTAATCCTCTAAGTGATCACGTGATCCAAATCAACTAAACCATAACCGATCATCACGTGAAATGGAGTAGCTTTCAATGGTGAACATCACTATGTTGCTCATATCTACTATATGATTCACGGTCGACCTTTCGGTCTCAGTGTTCCAGGCCATATCTGCATATGCTAGGCTTGTGTTTAACCTGAGTATTCTGCGTGTGCAAAACTGGCTTGCACCCGTTGTAGATGGACGTAGAGCTTATCACACCCGATCATCACGTGGTGTCTGGGCACGACGAACTTTGGCAACGGTGCATACTCAGGTAGAACACTTTTATCTCGAAATTTAGTGAGAGATCATCTTATAATGCTACCGTCAATCAAAGCAAGATAAGATGCATAAAAGATAAACATCACATGCAATCAATATAAGTGATATGATATGGCCATCATCATCTTGTGCTTGTGATCTCCATCTCCGAAGCACCGTCATGATCACCATCGTCACCGGCGTGACACCTTGATCTCCATCGTAGCATCGTTGTCGTCTCGCCAATCTTATGCTTCCACGACTATCGCTACCGCTTAGTGATAAAGTAAAGCATTACAGGGCGATTGCATTGCATACAATAAAGCGACAACCATATGACTCCTACCAGTTGCCGATAACTCGGTTACCAAACATGATCATCTCATACAATAAAATTTAGCATCATGTCTGGACCATATCACATCACAACAGGCCCTGCAAAAACAAGTTAGACGTCCTCTACTTTGTTGTTGCAAGTTTTACGTGGCTACTACGGGCTTAGCAAGAACCGTTCTTAGCTACGCATCAAAACCACAACGATAGTTTGTCAAGTTGGTGTTGTTTTAACCTTCGCAAGGACCGGGCGTAGCCACACTCGGTTCAACTAAAGTTGGAGAAACTGACACCCGCCAGCCACCTATGTGCAAAGCACGTCGGTAGAACCAGTCTCGCGTAAGCGTACGCGTAATGTCGGTCCGGGCCTCTTCATCCAACAATACCGCCGAACCAAAGTATGACATGCTGGTAAGCAGTATGACTTATATCGCCCACAACTCACTTGTGTTCTACTCGTGCATATAACATCAACGCATAAAACCTGGCTCGGATGCCACTGTTGGGGAACATAGTAATTTCAAAATTTTCCTACGCACACGCAAGATTATGGTGATGCATAGCAACGAGAGAGGAGAGTGTTGTCCACGTACCATCGTAGATCGAAAGCGGAAGCGTTAGCACAACGCGGTTGACGTAGTCGTACGTCTTCACGATCCGACCTATCAAGTACCGAACGTACGGCACCTCCGAGTTCAGCACACGTTCCGCGCGATGACGTCCCTCGAACTCCGATCCAACCGAGTGTTGAGGGAGAGTTTCGTCAGCATGACGGCGTGGTGATGATGTTGATGTTCTACCGACGCAGGGCTTCGCCTAAGCACCGCTATAGTATTATCGAGGTGGACTATGGTGGAGGGGGCACCGCGCACGGCTAAGAGATCAATAATCAATTGTTGTGTCCATGGGGTGCCCCCTGCCCCCGTATATAAAGGATCAAGGGGCGTGCGGCCGGCCATAGGAGGAGGTGCGCAGGAGGAGTCCTACTCCTACCGGTTGTAGGACTCCCCTCCTTTTTCCTAGTTGGATTAGGACTTGGGGGGAAGGAGTGCAGGAGAAGGAAGGAAGGGGGGCGCCGCCCCCCTCTCCTTGTCCTATTCGGACTAGGGGGGAAGGGCGCGCGGCTAGCCCTTGCCTCCTCTCCTCTCTTCCACCTAGGCCCACTAAGGCCCATTTGATTCTCGGGGGGTTCCGGTAACCTCCCGGTACTCCGGTAAAATCCCGATTTTACCGGAAACACTTTCGATATCCAAACATAGGCTTCCAATATATCAATCTTCATGTCTCGACCATTTCGAGACTCCTCGTCATGTCCGTGATCACATCCGGGACTCCGAACAACCTTTGGTACATCAAAACATATAAACTCATAATATAACTGTCATCATAACGTTAAGCGTGCGGACCCTACGGGTTCGAGAACTATGTAGACATGACCGAGACACGTCTCCGGTCAATAACCAATAGCGTAACCTGGATGCTCATATTGGCTCCTACATATTCTACGAAGATCTTTATCGGTCAGACCACATAATAACATACGTTGTTCCCTTTGTCATCGGTATGTTACTTGCCCGAGATTCGATCGTCGGTATCTCAATACCTAGTTCAATCTCGTTACCGGCAAGTCTCTTTACTCATTCCGTAATACATCATCCTGCAACTAACTCATTAGTTGCAATGCTTGCAAGGCCTAAGAGATGTGCATTACCGAGAGGGCCCAGAGATACCTCTCCGACAATCGGAGTGACAAATCCTAATCTCGAAATACGCCAACCCAACAAGTACCTTCGGAGACACCTGTAGAGCACCTTTATAATCACCCAGTTACGTTGTGACGTCTGGTAGCACACAAAGTGTTCCTCCGGTAAACGGGAGTTGCATAATCTCATAGTCATAGGAATATGTATAAGTCATGAAGAAAGCAATAGCAACATACTAAACGATCGTGTGCTAAGCTAACGGAATGGGTCATGTCAATCACATCATTCTCCTAATGATGTGATCCCGTTAATCAAATGACAACCCATGTCAATGGCTAGGAAACTTAACCATCTTTGATCAACGAGCTAGTCAAGTAGAGGCATACTAGTGACACTCTGTTTGTCTATGTATTCACACATGTATTATGTTTCCAGTTAATACAATTCTAGCATGAATAATAAACATTTATCATGATATAAGGAAATAAATAATAACTTTATTATTGCCTCTAGGGCATATTTCCTTCATTCGGTACTTGAATTGGTCGGATCGTGAAGACGTACGACTACATCAACCGCGTTGATATAACGCTTCCGCGAACGGTCTACGAGGGTACGTAGACAACACTATCCCCTCTCGTTGCTATGCATCACCATGATCTTGCGTGTGCGTAAGAAATTTTTGAAATTACTACGTTCCCCAACAATGCCAAAGTCGGAGTAGAGGCACGGCGGTCGTCGGCGGTGGCGGGCGACACAAACCGATGTAGATCGGAAAAACCAAAAAGAAACGTCGATCAAGACAATCGGCGTCAGAGAGAAAAATCTGGATCAAAGGATCGGGAGAAAGACTCTTTAGGGCAGCCGATCAGCACGACCGGCAGACGAACCCTAGGTACGGGCGGCGCGGCCCCCCGCGTCGGTCATGGAGGCCGACCGCCCCGGGGGTGGCACGCGGGTGCGGAAGCAGCGGCGGCTGGGGTTTAGGATCGACTAGGCTGATACCATGTTAGAAGGGAGAGAGAGGATTGGTAGAATAGTTTTATTGTATTGCTTGAGCCTCGTAGGCATATATATAGGAGTACAAAGACCAACTTGAAGTACAAGACAAGGCAGGACCAAATCCTAGTCTATCTTATACTTTCTAATAGTCCTTATACTCAACAGGCCAACAAACGAATTTGTAAACAATGCTCATTTTAGTCCCCACAAACGAGCACATTGCATGCAATGTTCAACGTAAACACATACACAAGTATCTTCTTCTCACTTTTCCAACAAACACCATGCACCCCTCTAGCCTCTCTTCTCCATTGAGCTTGTCTCATGTCATGTCTTATTTGTCCATACATACATCAATCATCCTCTCAATACAAAAGATAATTTGAATAGATAGAATGACATCCATCTAAGGAATGCAATCGGTAAAACAATAACACCAACTGAAGAATGGTATAGTTTCATCTGCAAAAATGTGATGTTGCCTTCTAAATATTTTAGAGTATATAGTATTACTAGGTCTAGCCAAACGGTGAAATCATATACTATTTTACAAAATCGTTAACTAAATCGCTACACGTGTGACTAAAAATTTCATAACAAGTAGATTATCCCGCATTGATTCTCACACAAAAGAGAAGAGATTCCCCTAGATCCTGGGTAACGAGCTCACAGATTTTTAACTTTTAGCCCATTAAAACTCCTTGAGCTACACGCATGACGCCAGAAATACTATGAGGTTCATATGACAAATCAGCTGATCAAAGAATAATGCCACAAAGATGGCTAATTTGAGCATTCCAACTCTTGCTTCTTGTACACTTATGTATAGATTTGATCATATCCTTCACTTTAAAGCTCGAAACAGGCTTTCGCCCCGCTATAATAATATAGCAACCACCCGATACAACTATGAGACCACTGTTGGTGAAACAACACAAGCAAGCCCAAAAGAAAAAAAAACAAGAGAAACAAATGCCAACAACGCCAGATCGACGAAAGCGACGATTCCTCGCAACCATTTCACCCTCCGGAGAATTCCCACCATGCTCCCATGCCTTCGAATTGCCGCGTACCAAGCAACACCTTCAAAAAAGACTGCGACAACGACGCTGCTACCCATACTGATGCTAGGATTTCTCTCGATACATGGAGGGGTGGTGGAGAAGGGGTACACCAGATGCCCTTCAAGAAGGATGGCAACGCCCATAGGCGTCACCGCATCGGCGGCGACAAGACCCGAAAAACACCCCACACAACCACCACCCAGGACCACCCGTCGGCTCCACCATGCTTGTCGCCCACCAAAATGCGCCAACATAGTCATGAGGACACCATCGACGTCTCACCATGGTGAATGACGCGAGGTCGGCCAGACCAAGACGAAGCAACCATAAATAGGGGTCGGCAGTACCGCAGCCACGTGGGGGGGGGGGACCTCCACCAGCTCAAGCAGTAGCACACCAGGCCAACTGCCCGACCGGGCCCAAATTGGGCTCGTGGAGCTCCCGCCGCCGCGCTGTAGCAGACGTGGTGCCGTAGCCACCGCTCCCATCACGAGGTGCTCGCCAGTATAACCGGAGGCGACCCGTCAGAGCCCAAACCAGCCCGCCTTGACACAAATCAGGCCCTTAGATCGGGCCCAAAGGGCCTAGATCTGGGCCTGCAAGGTTCCGCGGGCAAAATCCCGCACCAAGCCGCCACCGCCACCAAGAAGTCGCGTCGTGGCCTTGCTGCCATCGACATCTGCGCCGGGCGCCGTCGGCCGAGCAGTACCGCCGCCAGGACTCGCCCTCCTAAACCGAGTGCATGCTCAAGGAGAAGAAGGGGGCGCCATCGCCAGCCTCACAACGACACCGCATGGGCAACACCCGGCCTCACAACGGCGCCGCATGGGCAACGCCCGGCTGCACCCGCCGGCGGTGGCAGCGAGAGGGGGAGGGGCACGATAGATCTCAGAGGTGTGGGGGATCATTCTACATAACAAAAGCCTTCTTTTCAAATTGTAACCTGGGCCATGTATGTTTAAAGAAAAATCTGCAAGGCAAGAAGAAGCGGCCACTCCTTCAAATAGATTCACTCGACTTAATACTACATTATAAGATATCAAATAGAGTCAGAGATCAAAAGAGCACTCGGTTAATTACGCACATTCAACTAAAGGGTAAAAATAGTTTCTGTGTTGCATACCTATATTGGGAACAACTCAGTGATGCTCCACCGAGAGAGACATGAACACAAGAAGTCAAAAGCTCTCATCATAAATATTTTTCCCACCTTAGAACCAGCTGACAATACTATATATGTGTCAAAAATGCGCATAAACCAGGCCAAGCCTAAATATAAGCAAGGACCCAAACAAAATTCTGGACATCTTATGGCACTTCGCACCTGGAAGTCCATATAGCCACCCAGACATAAAATTTGCCTCTAAATATAATAAACAGAGAAAGAAGACCCAAGGAATAATATCCATGGGCAGGGACTGAATGCAAGCACATTTAAGTAGTCAAATATGCATATTCGGGCTTTAGAGTCAAAACACAAAAGAAGTTGTTAATTGCATCTCCTAGACCATCACTTTTGCAACGCTAAAACAAGCATTGTACCATCCGGCGGAGGGGCGGCGAGGTGTCTCATATGTGACAGACGTAAATCTTTGCATCCGCTCATCCTTCATCCCCATCTTCTTCTATTGAATTGCTGTCGGCCACAAAACAACTATGCGCGATTATTTAGAAACTAAAAAAAAGGCCTCTCAAGCATTTTAGTCCTACTTAAAATTACTAAAGTCGAAATTTGGCATACCATCAACATTAGAGAAATCCATACTTGTCTATCATGCTGCTTCTTAAAGAAGTAGGTTTCCTTAGAAGTAGCAAGAACATTTGCGACATTCTTCAATATAGCGACCATCGCAACATTGATATACTTCAAACTGAATGATACAAAGAATATTAGAAAGTGCAGCAGATAGAGTTTAAGAAAGACCACAACATTCCATCCAATACTTCATTCTTACAAGTCGAGGAGCGATCTCTTCACAGCTCATATAGGAAAACTCAACTCAAAATGTTTCGAAATCCGAAAAACCTATTCAGGTTTATCAGTATCCTATCAAACTGATTGACCATGAATAGAGACAGAGCAGATGATCCGCAAAAAATATTCATTAGAAATTTTAACAACAACCAAACACCTCTAGAACAAACATTTTCTCCCTCAATGAACTTTAAGCTGTCAAAACAAAAGCATTGATCTGATTAAGGTAGTGTTCCTTTGCACATAGTTCTGACCTCTGATAGTGGGAAGAAAAGAAATAAAGTGTGCTTTCCATATTTTATCAAGTCAAAGAGTATATAACGATAAAATAAATTAAGGTTTTAAACCGAGTAAACAATTCCATATTCTGATATACCAAATTGTAAGTACAGACCAAGTATACTGCACAGAAAGTAGTGCTTAGCTCAAAATGATATGTAGATCTGACACATACCTAAACATGTTTGTGATTAGCATTCCGACAAATATGATGTTCACAGGCAACCAAACTTTGACTAAATTCCATGTTAGTGGTTTAGTTGGGATAACACCAGAGAGGGATAGTGTAGAAACTATGGTCACTGATACAATGTTCTGTAGTAAAAGTGTAAAACGTGATGAAGACACTATCAATGTCACCCAAGCAGCATAGACAACGCAGAAAGTAAACACAATTGAGAAGTACAGTCATTAATAAACAAAATTACCTGGTAAATCGTTAGAAATATTCCAGCATTGAAACCATATCTCTACCTTTTGTGGCCGGTGTCATCAATGTTGAAGGTTCCTGTCATAGACATATGGGCCAGAATTTTTCAGTTATTTAAGGTTCAGAAGTTGTTTTCAGATTATTTTTGGTTGTAAGACACTGATCAAGGGAAGCTATATGTCTGTTACCAATGCCTGGTGCTTTTCTCCTAGGAGGGGCGTCAGGATCAACATGAACGCTTAACGGAGGGTTTCTACAATATAAAAGAGAACTCTTACAATCAACAATAATCCAATTATTGAACCAATCTATCTCATTATATTGTCTTCAACAGTGTTTACATTCTAGTTAGCTTAGAGCATCTCCAGCCGTTGGCCCCCAGGGGGCGCCTAAAATCGCCGCCTGGGGGTGAGCCGGCGCAAAAAATCGACCTGGGGACGAGTTGGTCCCCAGCCGCCCGCCCTCGGGCCGCCCCAGGCGCGTTCAGAAAAGGCAAAAATATAGCAAATTTCGGCAAAGTTCGGCGAAGTTCGGCATATATTACATAATAGTCGCGGATTTTTATTACATAATATATCTAATTAAAAAATAAACTGGCTGAACGCCGAGTAGTCGCCGTCGTCGCCGCCGTCGTCGGGCTTCTCCTCCTTAACGCGGCCGTCCCTGGTAGACCCCTGACCGGCGTCGCCAATGCGGGCTAGTGGCGGCGGCGCGTCGTCATCGTCGCTGTCCTCGATGACGATGACGCCTCCTTCGTAGCGGCCCCGGCGGCGCTGCGCGAATCGCTGCAGAGCGGCGCACTGGCGCTCCCTCGCCATCTTCAGGGAGTCCGCGCCCGTGTGTACGCGTGCGAGGGAGGGGAGGCGTCGGCGCACCGTCCAGTGACGCGCCGCTCGTGAGGAATCAATGGTAAGGCTGACCGGCGGCAGCCTTGCCATTGATTCCCCATGGAAAACCAAGGCGTGGGGGGAAGACGACACGCCGTGTCGCTGACGCGGCGGGCCCGCGGCTCTTTCGCGCCAAAACCGCTCGCCCCGGCGTCCCCGAGCGTCCCCCAGTGCGCCGGGTTCGGTCTGGGTCCGCCGGCGCTAATTTCGGTCCAGGTCGGCGAAAATCGGACTCCT
>NC_057812.1:632882638-632889189 GCF_018294505.1 Triticum aestivum | reverse complement strand
GGGGGGGGGGGGCGTCGGTGGCTCAACCGCGATACCCGGCTGCCGGCGGCCTTCGACCGCCGCGAGCTCGAGGACTTCGATCTCGAGCTCGCCCGTCGCCGCCACGCCTCCTCCGAGAACTGGTCCACGGGGAGCTCATCCGGCAACTGGTCCGTGGGCGCATCGAGCTCGCGGCTCGTTCCGGTGAAGAGGGAGCCTGAGGAGGCGATGAAGAGGGAGCCGGAGGAGGCCATGCCCGATGCGCCGCCGCGTCGAGGCATCATCGGGCCCGAGGAGTACCTCCCCCTGGGGCAGGAGGAGCTCCTCGAGCGCGTCGTCCTCGAGCGGTCGGCGAGGGAGCGGGAGGAGATGGAAGAGCGCATCCGGCGCGAGCTCGAGTACGAGCGGCTCTTCTTCGAGACGGGCGTCACGGCATCGCAGGCGCACGCATCGAAGGAGGCTGACCTGCGCGTGATGAAGGCGGAGCGGGCGAAGCTCTACATCGACCTCGACTCCGACACCGACTGATCGCCGCCGGTGGGCAGCTACCGTAGGAGCTCCGGTGAGTTCAATTTTGTTATAGTGGTACGGTAGCGTAGGCCTTGTTTAGCATCTCTTACCTTTAATATGTATGTGTGTGGAGTGTACGAACTTATGCAAAGAATAACCATCTATGCGAGCGAGCTCCGGCGAGCTGCTACTTAAATTTCTCCCGCGAAACAACTTTTTTAAAATATTATGAATTTGTTTGCGGTTTCTGTTCTGCCGCCGCGTTTATCAGCCTGCATAAGCGTCCCTGTTAGAGTTGGTCTAACTAAATTCTTGATGGATCTGACCCGCTCTACTTGAGTGTAGGCAAATGGAGCTGAAGCGTACTACTATTGTTCCTAACCCAAATGATTCTTTGCTTCACGAGATTGTCAATCTTAGGAGCGACTATGACTTGCTTATAGCGAGGTAGTACGAGCACTCGCCTGAAGCGCCTTCGCTATGGCTGCCCAGCGTGCAGGGCCTTCAGCTCCCGTTTGTTTCTTTCGTTTTTTCATATTTTGTTTCCTTGTTTTTACTTTTATTTATATTTGGAAATATTCTGAATACATATATTACAAAAATAATTTTACATAAAAAATTCAAAAATATTAATCATGCATTTGAAAAATGTTAATCACATACAAAATAATGTTTCTAATCTATACAAAGATGTACAATGTGTATGAAAAAGCATGCATCAAAACATAAAATATGAAAAAAAAATATAACAGTGTATTTAAAAATGTTAAACATGTATATAAAATCCCGGTGTATAGATTTTTTTTTACAAACTCTATGTAAAAGATACCCGTGTATGAAAAAAGTAGACATAAAATATGTTAATCACGCATTTAAAAAATATTAAACATGTCTAAAACAATGTTCCTGTTGTATACAAACAATGTAGAAGGTGTATGTAAAAAGTAGACGTAAAAAATAATATTTGAATTTTTCTAATTTGTGCGTATAAAAATACTCCTGATGTATAAAAAAATACGATGTGTGTGATAAAAAGTTGACATCAAAATATATGTCACAAAAAATTAATCATGTGTTTGAAAAAATTTGAACGTATATAAAATATTGCTAGAGTTGCTTTTAGACTGAGCTATCATTTATTTTCGGGCTTGTTCCAGGTCGGCAGGTCGTGTACCTGGGGCTTGGTAAGTGCCGGTCGATGAGCTAGTTCTTAAACCTTATTTGGCATTGAAGGCGCTAGTTAAAGGTGTTTTCGCCATCCGGCGCACCCCCACCCATCGAGCTAAGCAAGCTCATTTATGCTTTCTTTTTCTTTCCTGCTAAAGTTCTAGAAAGGTGTGGCCGACGGGTTCGAACTCGAGATCCCTCGATTCACAGAAAACCGTAGCAACCACTAGGACATATTCACTCATGTGCTTAATAACTTTTTTTTTCGGTTTATTATTTCTCCAATTTGTTGTGAATCTAAAGGTCTCGTTTTTTTTTCTTATACCTTTTTCTTTCTTTTCTTATTTCTTGTTTCTTGTTTCTTTTCTTAAATTCTCACGATTTTTTTTCTCAAAATCAATGAACCATTTCTTCAAAATCTATGTTTTTTACAAATTTGTGATTTTTTTTAAAAAGGTTGATTTTTCCATAAATTAATGAACTTTTTCAAATTTGTGAACTTTTAAAAAAATTGATGACAGTTTTTGTCAATATTAATGATTGTTTTTGGACGCCGATAACGCCCACACATGTGGGCGTTAAGGAGTCTGCTCACACGTTTTGTGTGGTGTCTAAGAGGATCAACCCACGCGCCTATGTGTGGGCAAAACAAGTAATTCCCACACGCTACTTTTTTTCCTCACGGTCCCTCACACACACCTACGTGTGGGCAAAATAGACAACGCCCACACGGCCGTACCGTACGTTAGGCCTCCTACCTCATGGTCCTGCACGCCCCGCGTGACAGTCACCACGCATCCCGCAGTTGCCATGGTCTAGACCCTCTTCCATGTTCGTTTAATTGTAGTTGTCATGTCGCTGAACTACAGTTGCCATGTCGGCCAACTACAATTGCCATGGTTGCTCAACTGTAGTTGCCATCTCAGGTCAAGTGCCAGATGTCATTTTTGGACAATTGCAGCTGTTGCCATGTATGGTCTGGTTTACTATAGTTGCCATGATTTGAAAAAACTTTAGAGGTTGCCATCTGCTAACACTAGGCAGTTGACATGTATGATCTGTTTTACTACAGTTGCCATGATTTGAAAACTTTAGGAGTTGCCGCCTACTAACACTAGGCAGTTGACATGTATGGTCTGGTTTACTACAGTTGCCATGATTTGAAAACTTTAGGAGTTGCCGCCTACTAACACTAGGCAGTTGTCGTGTAGTGCTACAAGGAGACATGGCAAAATAACATGTTCCTGTAAAAAGAGAGAGTTGCCATCTGCTTACAAATGCACTAGGGCAGTTGCCATGTATCCTACGAAACAGATGACAACTGACATGTCCGGGTAAAAGAGAGAGTTGTCATCTGCTTACAAGTATACTAGGGCAGTTGCCATGTGCCCTGCAAAACACATGGCAACTGACAGCTTTGAGCGTGGGAGAGGAGACGGACGTGTGGGCGAACTGATAAATGCTCACACAGCAGCCCATGTGCGTGAGTGAAAACTGACGTGTGGGCGTACTGCTAAACACCCACACACCGATCTCTCCGTGTGGTGAACACGAACGTGTGGCGACCGAATGAATGCCCCCACATCAGCCCAGTTCTACATGGCACCACAAACACGTCAAGATTCGTGCAACCACAAACAGACGTGGATCCACACATATGGGCGAGTTGCAAACGCCCACACGTATGGGCATTAGTGTTTCCGTTGTTTTTAAAATTTTGTGTTTTTTTTAAATCGATGAACATGTTTCAATTTTTTGATTTTTTTTTGAAAATCGATGAACATGTTTCAAATTTGTGATTTTTTCAATCAGTGAACATTTTTTTGTAAATTTATGATATTTTTTCAAATTGATGAACTTCTTTCAAAGTGAAGGTTTGTTTTAGAATTTGTGAACTTCTTTTGATAATCGATGCACTTCTTCAAAACTGATGAACCTTTCTCAAATTTATGAACTTTTTTTCAAATGGATGATGTTTTCTACAAAATCCGTAAAAACATTATTTCACAATTTTTTCATAAGTTTTAAAAAAACGATCAGGTTTTTTTTAGACATAAAAAACCGATCCGATTTGTCCTACCAGATCGTCAGCACAAAAAACTAAAAGAAAACTATCCTGCATAGCGAGCGGCCCGCTTGGGTCGTTCCTTCGATAAGTAGCGTTGTTGGGCTGGCCCACGCAGCGGCTAAGTGAGCGCCAGTTCTTGAACTGGCGCCTGAAGCGCGGATTAGGAAGTCCCGAGCAAGTCCTTTCCAACCTACTACCCTAAGAAAAAACTACTGCTGCTGCTTCTTCTCCTGTGCCGATTTCCTACTCTACTACGTACGTACTTCTTGTATTACATTTTCTGTATTGTCTCCACGTGATAACCGAGGAGCATCCAGTGCCCGTCACAGTGCTCTTTTCACCAAGAACAATACTACTACGACTTGCTACTTTTCAGCTTCCACGCTCGATAGTCGATACGGCTGCAAGTTGCAAACACTGGGAACGCATTTCCGGTAGTTGAATCTTGAATGGAAGACCAACACGTCCAGTCCAGACGTAAACTGCACACGCCGCCCCTGCAATTGACCCCCGCGCTGCAAGAGAATCTGTCAAAAGTCGCCGTCGAAATATTTCACGCTCTTTTAGGACGCGCTAATTTAAGAACCAGAGCCTGGACTAAAGAAAAAGAGGAGTGGGCTCTAGGCGTGTTCCTAGGAAGAACATTAAAAATGAGAGAAAAGGGATAGACAAGAATAAGAAAAAAGACTAGCCTTACAACCAACTCTATTGTATGTTTTTTAGGGTAACTCTATTGTATTTATAAGTAATAATTCTCTATAATACTATGCTCCTTAGTTTTTAATAGCCTATATTCAACTGAGGTCTCCAATTAGAATTGGGTCATCCGATTTTGACTGGATCAAAAATTTCTCAACGTTTTCCAATTCAATTCTTTTGTATTATACACTATGCTTCCTAATTTTCAACTCCTCACAATTGATTGAGGTACTATTAAATTTAAAATTGGATCACCTAATTTTGACCGGGTCAACAATTTCTCAAGCTCTTCCATCTGATTTTTTTAATTCACTATGTTTCCTAATTTTGAAACTTCTTTCATTAAATAGAGGTATTCAATTTTGAATTTAGTTTATGACTTTGACCGGGCCAGCGGTTTTTCAAATGAATCAGCAGCAACCGGCACACATCAATCCCGTGCACCATCCCACCATCTAGAAAAAAATATGTGATATTATAGTACCAATATAGTACATACAACCACCGACGCAGAAACTTCCCCACATAAATATAAGTGGGTTAGTAGATAACATAGCATCAACCATGAAAGGCCACCAAATCATCACATTATAAATAAAAATAAAACACACTCCATCATCTCCCGCACCCGTCTAAATAAGGATTACATCAGTTTGAAACTATAAGGGGTATTAGTTTTTTTTAAGTCAGATTTTTGTAATTTTGACCAAGTTCAAAGCAAAGATATTGACATCCACAATATTAAACAAAAAAGTATGGAAATTCATTTCATGATGAATCTAATCATACCGATATGATATTATGGATTTTGATATATTTCTCTATAAATCTGATCAAACATAAAAGGTTTGACTTTTGAAAAAAGTAATACACTTTATATTTTGAAACAAGGTGATTTTTTTTAAAAAATTCAACAACACCGACGGCGCAGCAAAGCGCGCCCAACCCTTTTAGTAATAATGACTTTTGATGACATGGTAATTTTATATAGCTAGGTGCAGACTCTACTATTGTTCTTCCTTTATACTGAATATGAATCTTGAATCCACCAAAAGCTTACAAATTACAAACTACAAGGTTAGAGAAACAACCGCTTGTAAGCACAAAAGGTAGGGTCATCAATGATGTTTCCACTCATCATCGACTAGCTAGATTCAAAAAATAAACAAGATAAATCATTAATTGTCTTAATTGTCTTCTCATTAATGAGCAAACCCAATGGCATAAGATGCACTTTTCAAGCCTTATGATCATTCACAAAATTCCAGATTTTTTAGGCCTTTAAATATGTCTTCTTAAATTAGAGTATATATATAAGAGCACCTAAAGTGTGGGAGCACCTAAGGGCATCTCCAATGCTAACCCACAAACCGGACACCCATCCATCCGCAGACCGAAGGGGACTTAGTCCACGGACACGGATGCGGGAGGCGGCCATACAAAACTATCCGCATACGTTTCAAACCGGGTTTCAGGACGAATTTCATCAAACATGACACAATTCATCGGAGTTCGGATAGAAAAGAGCACAAATCATCCACACATGGCATGCAAATAAGTCTACCACAACTATAGTTCAAATTCAACGACATAAACCGGATGTTCAACAAGTTTTTCATGGATTGATCATGTTGTCCCACACATATTGCCCCTTGAGCTTTCTACAACAATGTGTGCACGTGAATGGTCTACCCTCTGCCTCGTGGCATCACGTCAGTGCGTACATGCTGCACAATGTGTAGAGCAACATTGAATGAATCAATCAATCAACAAGTTAAGCAAAAAGAAGTGAAACTTACGATCTCCTAGGCTGCCGCGTGCAATGGCCACATTGTCACTAGCCGATAAACCGCGCCACAAAACTTCATGACAAAGTTCTTGATTGTGTACCATCAATACACTAACGACTTCACATTGCGTTCATGGATGATGTGCATGTCGTAGAGCGCAATGTCCTTTCGTGCATGAAAGGAACCATGCATGCGCTGCCAAAAGAGCCCCCCTTCTGCTCTTGCCTGTGAAGTCCGCAGATACGGCCAACCACGCATCGCACAACAACTCATCCTCCATGATCGAGTACCCCGCCATCCTTCTTACTCTAAGAAAACAACATAAAGTTTGAAAATAA
>NC_057812.1:632875564-632882277 GCF_018294505.1 Triticum aestivum | reverse complement strand
GGGTACCTAGCTGCGGACCGATCCTGAGTGGACGACGTCCTGGTACAAGGCGAGAGGACGCGTGGGTGGTTGTTGTGGATGTCCGACAATGCATGGGCGGCGACCGGAGAGGTACATCGGCGGCGGCAGAGAAGAAGGGCGCGGATGCAAAGTAAGGGGGTAGGAGCGGAGTGAAAGAGAATGGAACCGGGAGGGGGATTTGCGTGAGCCAGGGATGTCGTAGTCCTACGTGGCGACGGTCCGGACTCCCGCAAAGCCCTTTTCAAGTTTGCTTCTAATTTACGGGAAAAAGTACGTCCGGGAAAAAGCAGCGGAGTGGAAGAGAAGAAACAAGGCTACATAGATTCTGGGGATGCCCTCATTCTCAGCGATTCTGGGATTGCATGACGTGCGGATGTTTGCCCCACCACCGTTCCGAAGTGATCAAAATGATCTAAGGTGCTGCTTCCTGGATTGGCTGCGACGTGCTGACACTATGGAGGGAGATGCAACACTAATGTCAATCTACCATCTTTGGCTAGCCAAAAATGAAGCAGGAGACATAAAGAAAATGGAGGATCCGGAAGCTTTAGCTGGTCGTGTATGGCGTCTGATGGAGGAATGGCATGCGGCTCAAGTTAACAAAGCTGCCCCGGTGACGACGGCGTTGCCGGGCAGGGCTACAGAGCAGCGATGGTCTCCTCCGGCGGGAGGCTGGATCAAGGTAAATGCGGACGGCGCTGTTGATAAATTGGAGGTGGAGGGACGATCGTGAGGGATCACCATGGCACGTTCGTAGCAGCGGCCTGCCATATTTTCCCCACGTCTCCGACCCTGCGTTGCCCGAGCTTTATATATGGCTTGCAGACGCGCGGCTCAGTTGGCAAAGGAGTTGGGGCTTCAAATGATCGTGCTGGAGACCGATAGTCAGACTGTGACCGCGTGTGGCTACGATTAGAAGAACTGTTCAACTGATAGATCACAGTTTGGACGCATCATCAAGGATTCAAGGACAAGGAAACAAAGAGCTTGCTTAAGAGTTTAGGTGTTTTCAAAGTGTGCTGGGTTCGCCGTTCTGGCAACGTAGCTGCACCCCGGCTTAGCTACGGAAGGCTGCGTTAACAAGCGTTCTAAAACTTGGTTACATGTACCTTCGGGTTTAGTTGTGCACTTGGTTGTCTCGGAGTCAGCCGAGCTTGTTGAATAAATAAACGCAACGATTAACTTAAAAAAAAACGCAACGATTTTCCCCTAAAACGGATTAAAAAAGGAACTTGTCACTACGTGGTGCTGACTCGACGAAATATAAATCTAATAATACTACATTAGCGTGTACGGGCTAGTCAGTAAGACAGGCGCCAAAACTCAAAACCACCCCCACCTAATTCGACGTAGTACGCACCAACTGCGAAAAAACAAATGAACATTTCACTTAAGATGTTTGTTGACGAGAGAGAGAAGGAAGAGGATCGAACACAGCGATCGCATTGCATCAGTAGGACACTTATACAGAGGGGAACAGCGGGCGTGGGCGCGATGGTGATCGTGGCCAGGCCGCGTCCGAGAGGAGGCGATCGTGGGCGCTTTGACTAACAAAACTGCACCCACGTCTGCTACTACTACTCTACGGTACAAGTGCGTATAATACATGAGGTTCAACACCCCCCGCAGTCGTGACGTCACGAGAAGCGACGCAAAGACTGGACCGAAAATCATGAAAGACATCGCTTGGCAAACCCTTCGTCATCACGTTCGCGAATTGTTGTCGCGTGGGAACATGTAGAACACGGAAGTCGCCAAGGGCGACGCGCTCGCGGACGAAGTGGATGTCCACCTCCACGTTCTTGGTGCGGCGATGATGAACGGGGTTGCTGGAGAGGTACACGGCGGAGATGTTGTCACAGTAGACGAGTGTAGTAGTGGTGACCGCGCAACGAAGCTCGCCGAGGAGTTGTCGTAGCTAGACACATTCCGCCACAGCGTTTGCCATGCCGCGGTACTCCGCCTCCGCACTGGAGCGGGAGACGATAGGTTGACGCTTCGACGACCACGAGACGAGAGTGTCGCCGAGGAAGACGCAGTAGCTAGACGTCGATCGGCGGGTATCGGGACAGCCGACCCAGTCGGCGTCGGTGTACACACGGAGATCCAGCGTCGAGGAAGCGCGAAGGTGCAGGCCGAGGGAGACGGTGCCGCACACATACCGCAACACGCGCTTGAGGAGGACCAGGTGACAGGCGCGCGGATCATGCATAAGAAGGCAGAGTTGCTGCACAGCATAAGCAAGCTCGGGGCGAGTCACCGTCAGGTACTGCAGCGCGCCGGCGAGACTGCGGTAGGCAGTAGGGTCAGCAACACGCGGACCAGCGGCAGACGAGAGCTTGGCCTTGGTGTCGACGGGGGTAGGTGTTGGCTTGCAGGCGTCCATGTCAGCGCGCTCGAGGATGTCCTCGGCGTACTGCTCTTGAGAGAGGAAGAAGCCGGTCGGAGAGCGCGTCACACGAATGCCAAGAAAGTAGTGTAGGTCGCCAAGGTCCTTCATGGCGAATTCGGTGGTGAGCGCGGCGACGACTCGATGGAGAAGGGTGTCCGTGGACGCCGTCAAGATGATATCATCCACATATAGCAGCAGGTACGCAGCGTCCGTGCCACGAGCGAGCGTGAACAGGGAGGTGCCGGAGCGCGTCGCGGTGAACCCGAGGGTGGCGAGGAAGCCAGCGAAGCGGAGAAACCAGGCACGCGGCGCCTGCTTCAAGCCATACAGTGACTTGGAGAGGCGGCACACATGATCGGGCTTGGTGGCGTCGACGAAACCAGCGGGTTGGAGGCAGTAGACTTCCTCCTGGAGAGTGCCGTGGAGGAATGCGTTCTTGACATCTAACTGATGCACGGGCCAACGGCGTGACACAGCGAGAGTCAGAACGGTGCGGATGGTAGCAGGCTTCACGACGGGGGAGAAGGTTTCGCCATAGTCGACGCCAGCGCGCTGGTTGAAGCCGCGGACAACCCAACGAGCTTTGTAACGCTCAAGCGAGCCGTCAGCGCGTGTTTTGTGGCGGTAAACCCATTTGCCCGTGATCACGTTAGCGCGAGGCGGACGGGGAACAAGCTCCCAAGTGTTGTTGCCGGAGAGAGCAGCGAACTCTTCATGCATGGCGGTGAGCCAGTTGGCGTCGCGCAACGCACTACGCACTGAGCGAGGGATGGGGGAGATGGAGGTGGTGGGTGCAGTGGCAGCGACACACATAGTCGTCGGCATACTGCAGGTTGGGACGAAAGACACCAGCGCGAGCGCACGTGACGATCGTGCGGGGAGGTGGGCTGGGAGGTGAAGAGGGTGGCGAGGGTGCGGAAGGGGGCGAGCCGTCAGATGAAGATCCGACGGATGCATGCGCCCCGGACGTGCGCGCGCGGCTGGAGGAGGAGAGGGGCGCGGATGGCGACGTGGGTGGGGTCGGGGGAGAGGGGTCGCTGGATGACGATCCAACGGACGAGTTTGAACCCGAAGTTGGCGCGGGTGGGGAGGGGCATGGGGTGGTGTCGTTCGCTGTTGGCGCACGAACAGGGGCGGAAACGGGACGGGGAAGCGACGGCGGTGGCGTGGTTTGGAGGCGTGGCACGGCGTAGGGGAAGGTGAGCTCGTCGAACCGCACATGGCGGGAAGTGAGAACGCGGCGAGAAATGGGGTCATAGCAGCGATAGCCGCGATGATCAGGTGGATAGCCGAGGAAAACACAAGGCAGGGAGCGGTGGTCGAGCTTATGGCGTGCGGTGGAGGTAGTATTGGGGTAGCGGAGACACCCAAACACCCGGAGGGAGGAGTAATCAGGTGGAACCCCGAGGAGTAGCTCGTAGGGCGTGCTCGGAGAACTAGCAGCGCATGATTTGTAGTTGAGGAGGAGGGTGGCGGTGGCTAGAGCTTCGGCCCAAAAACGAGCCGGGAGGGAGGCGTGGAAAAGCAGGGCGCGAACGCTCTCGTTCAGAGTGCGGAGCACACGCTCTGCTTTGCCATTCTGCTGGCTAGTGTAAGGGCAGGTGAGCCGAAGCATGGTGCCATTCTTGGTGAGGAGAGAGCGGACGGCGAGGTTGTCAAACTCACGTCCATTGTCGGTCTGTAGGGCAAGAATAGGACGCTCGAACTGAGTATGAACATACGCATAAAACGCAGAGAGCACGCAAATGACCTCGGATTTGCGACGTAGGGGGAACGTCCAGACATAGTGAGTGCAACTATCAATGATCACAAGATAGAATTCAAAACCAGAATTACTGACAACAGGAGAAGTCCACACATCTAAATGCAGTAGTTGAAAAGGAAAATAGCTAGTGGTCGTCGAGGCAGCGAACGACAAGCGCGTATGCTTGCCAAGACGACATGCAGTGCAGGAGTGCATCGACGAGGGCGCGCAGGTGAATTGAAACTGACTCAGAGCACGATGCAGGGCCTCCTCGCCAGGATGCCCGAGGCGGTTGTGCCACAGCTCCGTGGTCGTGACGCCGGCGAAGAATCTCGCGCGAGGGACGGCGGGGTTGGGGCACACCGGGTACAGGTCGCCAGTCGAGTCACACTGAAGGATCACCAGGCGCGTGCGGATATCCTTGACAGAAAACCCAAACGAGTCAAACTCAACTGACACAGGATTGTCACGAGTGAGGCGACGTACAGAGAGAAGATTGGTGATGATGGATGGAGAGAGCAGAACATTGTGGAGTGCAAGAGAGGTGTTGGACGCAATGAGCGAGCCGCGCCCAGTGTGCGTGATGGGCATGCGACCGCCATTGCCGACAATGATATCACGGGGAGGATGAGAAGGACGAAGGGAATGGAGAGTACCAGGGTTGGAGGTCATGTGGGAGGACGCGCCGGAGTCCATGTACCAGTCGGAGGTGCTTGACGGCGGCGGCGGTGAGCTGTGCGCAGCCTGGAGCGCAGTTTGCAGGCCACCCATGTCCCATGGCTGTTGTCGGGGCGGCGGCGCAGGCGCGGTGCTGGAGCTGGCACTCGGCGAGCCGTAGGTGAAGCCGGGGAGGAGCGCTGGGTAGGCGCCGTCGGCAAGGGCAGCGGGGGCGCCGCACTGGAGTTGGCGCCCGGAGAGCCGTAGGCGAGGAGGGCCTGCTGCTGCGGAACGCCGGGGCGCGGCCCGAGGACACCGGCACTGGGAGCGCGCCACGGCATGGGCCATGCTTGAACCATGCCAGTCCAGGAGTTGGCGCTCGAGCCCTGACCTGGGAGGGCAGCAAGACGCGGAGCCGGGGCAGGTGCTGGGGAAGAGCCGCCGGAGCCGCGACCATGGCGACGGTTGCGGCCACGACCGCGGCCATCGGTGGCAGGAGGTGGAGGCGCGGGCGCAGCCGGCAGGCGCGCAGCGATGAGAGCATGCGAGGAATGCAGGGCGGGCAGTTTGCTCCGCACGGTGCTCTTCCAGAAGGAGGAAGGAGCGGGCCTGGAGGAGGGTGGGCAGCGGAGTGCGCATGGTGAGGTGGGGGATGACACTATGGTACTGGCGCCCCAGTCCGCGCAACATGTGGAAGAGCTGCTGCCGATCACCGACGGGCTGGCCGAGGTCGCGGAGTTGGTCGGTGAAGTTTTTGAGGCGTGCAAAGTACTGCATCACCGTCAGGTCACCCTGGACGACGGCGTGGTACTCCGCGTCGATGTAGACGACGCGGGAGAGCTGATTGGCGCGGAAGATCTCCTCGATGGTAGCCCAGAGGACGTCAACGGTGTCGTCTGGCTGCATGATGGCGTCGAGCAGCTCAGGCGAGACGGTGGCTGTAACACCCTCGATGCGACTATAGCTCCCACGTGTCGAGGCACGACTTAGAGACATAATCGCATTGAAGGCATATGTCGCAAGTTAGGCAATCTTCACAACATCCCATGTAATATGATAATAAAAGGGAGAACATAGTTGGCTTACACTCGCCACGTCAATCAAGTACATAAACAACATTACATCATCCAAAACACTTATGGCCCGACTACGGCGCCAAAATAAAAGAGAACCCAACATGCGACACGGTCCCAATCACCCCCAACTGGGCACCACTACTGATCGTCGGGAAAGGAAACATAGTATCGCTGAGAGTCTTCGTCGAACTCCCACTTGAGCTCATACGCGTCTCCTGGAGCGGAATCATCAGGCTCTGCATCTGGTGTAATAGTAATCTGTGAGCCACAGGGACTCGGCAATCTCGCACCCTCGCGATCAAGACTATTTAAGCTTATAGGTAAGGCAAGGAGAAATATGAGTGGAGCTGCAGCAAGCGACTAGCAAGTATGGTGGCTAACTTATTCGCAAAAGAGAGCGAGAAGAGGAGGCAAAGCACGAGCGTGAAACTAGAGAACAACCTGCGCAAACATTACTCCAACACCGTGTCCACTTCCCGGACTCCGCCGAGAAGAGGCCATCACGGTAACACACTCAGTTGATTCATTTTAATTAATTAAGGTTCAAGTTATCTACAACCGGACATTAACAAATTCCCATCTGCCCATAACCGCGGGCACGACTTTCGAGAGTTCAATCCCTGCAGGGGAGTCCCAACTTAGCCCATGACAAGCTCTCACGGTCAACGAAGGAATAGACCTCCTCCCAAGACGTTCCGATCAGACTCGGTATCTCGGTAATTCAAGACACTTCGACAGGTTAAAACAAGACCAGCAACACCGCCCGAATGTGCCGACAAATCCCGATAGGAGCTGCACATATCTCTTTCTCAGGGCACACTCA
>NC_057812.1:632872993-632875269 GCF_018294505.1 Triticum aestivum | reverse complement strand
GGGGTTAAAATAAGATGACCCTTGAGTCTGCAGAACCCAAGGGAAAGAAAAGGCTAGGTGGCAAATGGTAAAACCAAGGTTGGGCATTGCTGAAAAAGCTTTAATCAAGGCGAACTATCAAGGGGTTCCCATTATAACCCAACCGCGTAAGGAATGCAAAAATCCGGGAACATAACATCGATATGACGGAAACTAGGGCGGCAAGAGTGGAACAAAACACTAGGCGAGAGGCCGAGCCTTCCACCCTTTACCAAGTATATAGATGCATTAAGATAACATGGCAATATAATGATACCCCAACAAGTAAATAAATGTTCCAACAAGGAACGGCCTCCAATCTTCACCTGCAACTAGCAACGCTATAAGAGGGGCTGAGCAAAGCGAAAACATAGCCAATCAACGGTTTGCTAGGACAATGGTGGGTTAGAGGTTTGACATGGCAATTTAGGAGGCTGGCAAGCAAGTGGTAGGCATCGTAGCAATGGCATAGCAAAAGAGCGAGCAAACTAGCATAGCAAAGATAGTAGTGATTTCGAGGGTATGATCATCTTGCCTGCACAGTTGTCAGAGTTGACTGGATCCTCAAAAGCAAACTCAACGGGCTCCTCGTTAGCGAACTCGTCTCCCGGCTCTACCCAAACAAGACAAACAAGCAACAAGGATACAATCAACCACGTGCAAGACCAAGCAATATGATGAAATGATGATATGCTATGGGGATGCGATGCAGGATGCAAAATGCAAGATATGACAGGAAAATGCATGAAGCTAGCCTCAACTTGGAAACCCAAGTGTGCCAATGAAAAGATGGGATGAAATCACTTGAAAACGATATAAAGAACGCCGGAATCGGAGTTACGGTTTGGAAATGGCAAGCGATTCAAATATGACACCAGTCTGCGATTTACAGCAAGTAGGCATCTAAATGCAATGAAATGAACATGCTACAGCACCCAAACATGACAACAAAATACATGGAAGGAATGCACACAAGATTCTTAACAAAAGTCTAGCACCGAGCTACGGCCAATTCATCCGTTAGGAGGTTCAAACAAGCATGGCAAAAACGCAAATGGCAAACAGATCTCAGACTTAGTGAAATCAACACTTGTCTGGAATTTCAGATCATATAGCCCTCTTCGGAGCAACAAAACAACATGCTACAGGACCTGAACATGACAAAGAAAGACATGGCATGGAGCTACTCAACAAGCTTAATAAAAGTCCCTTAGTGACTTTGAGCCAAAATGGATCACAAAATATACTAACAAGCACACGAACATAGCAAAAACATAATCAGTTTTCAGACTTAGTGAAAACTGGGACATGCTGAAACATAACTCACGAAGGCATGTTTACGAGCTCGATGCACTCACCACGATGCAAGTCATGGCAAGACAAGCCTACATCCTTAAAGAAGGCACAAAATACAAGGTAGACATGGCAAGAACAATGGCATAGCATGCACGGATCAACTACAATAACATCGGCAAAATCACAAACAAGTTGACGATCTGCCCAGATTCACAACGAATCAAAAGTAGAGCTCGATTGACTCAAGCTAGGGTGCTCCATAATTATAAACAAAGACATGGATGGATAGAGCACTACAAGATTAACAAAACTCCCTTACTGATCATCCTCAAAAGAGGCACGGATCACTAGGAAACAACATGAACATAAGGCATCATGAACTAAACAATCCCAAGACTTAGTGAAATTACAAGTCCCTGAAAACAGATTTACCGGATGCCTCACTTTGCAAGCTTGCACAAGACACCACACACATCCTAAAAATACATGGGTTGCACCTCTAGAGAGATGACAAAACTCTTAACAAAACATATGTAGGACTCATGGGCAGATCGTGCACACAATAATCATGGCAAAAATGACAAAAGTCTAAGATGAACTAGCAAATCTGACAATTAACTCATGAAGCCCTCTTCTAACAGCATTTCGTGCATCAAAATGAGCTCAAATGAAAATGATGCAATGGAATGAAATGATGTACTCTCTGAGATGAACATTTTCATATGCTATATGTCCAAATCGGAGCAACAGATGCGGTGATATCACAGGTCAAAGATTGCATAAAAAATTAATGGAGAGGCAAAAGTAAACCCTAGGGTTTTCAGATCTAAGATCCGGATCGGCACAGATTTCGGAGCACGCCGGAGTTACTGTAGCTATTCGCCGGAATCGACGGGGGAGGAGGCCGGCGGCTTGCCGGAGCTGCGAGGGAGGCCCGGGGCGCACGGGGAACGAGGCGGCGG